>NW_008670008.1:14328-21350 GCF_000695815.1 Acanthisitta chloris | reverse complement strand
GCATCCCGGGAGCACAGAGGATGCTCACGGGCTCCATCCCTCCTGCCTGGCCACCGCGGGCATCCACCCACTGCCCCGTTCACACACACCCGTGGCCTGAGCGCTGGGAGGTACAGGCAGCCCGGAGGCAGCAGGCACGCTCCTTCGCGGGACTTCAAAGCAGGCTCCTTTGTGTGCGAGCGTGTTTGTTCCCCTCCCCTCGGTACGGCTGCTCTGATCGATGTGACATCACCTAGAGACGACGCTGGGGGACCAGACCCTGCCATTGTCCCCGGGCTGGGAGGCGATGTCCGTCTCCTAGGAGGTGGGAGCTGGGGCTCACTGGCATGCTTTCATCTCCCTGACCTGCCCCGCTGGCGAGAGGGCTCTTCCCAAGGCACCAGCCTGGGGAGAGGCGTCCCCACTGCACAGCAGAAGGGACACGAGTGAGAGACAGACACGCTCACAGTGTTTAAAGACATCATTAAACGCCCCCGCCCTGGAAGCCTGCACTTGCCAGCTATACCCATCTGTTGCTTTTCATGAAAGAGAGCCTGATCCTTTCTGAGGTGTTTGTGTGTGTGTTTGTGCGTGTACTCACCCCACCCGCAGCACCCTCCATCCTTACACCTAAGGAGAAGGAAGGTGGGAGGCAGCCTGCAACCTCCTGCTTGCAGAAACCTGCTGGACTGGGGCTGATAGCCATCCCAGGCACATGGGGACAGCAATGTGAGACCTTCTGAGTCATCCAAGGTGGCAGGGAAGAGGTGACCATCCTGCAGAGAGCAGACTGGCACCTTTCCAGCCTGGGAGAGAGAAGGCATCCTCAGGATGGATGGCAGAGGAGGAAGAACACCTGGGTGGAGATGGTGGAAGGTTGAACAACCCTTTCTTTCTGCAAGGAACAAAAACAGGTAGCCAGCCTTTTTTTAGCTTTATGTGGGATCTAGCAAAGCATGCCATGTGGGCAGCCTTCCCAGTAGGGTTCCATAAAACATCCCCAATTTGCAGTGACTTGGAGCAGAGTGGGGTTTTTTTCCCCCTTGCTGGAGTGGTTTGCCTGCAGAACCATGCAGGGAGAAGGACTGGAGCAGAAGAAGTGATCTCTGGCCAAATGCCCACATCCCTGTGCTCCCTGGCCATGCAGCCCCATAAGCAGTGTCTCAGTGCCAAGCTCTACCTGATATGTGGTGGTGGGATGCCCATGCTGAGCAGTGACAAGGCTCTGCCAGGCAGAGGTTGGACATCTGCATCTTGCATAGTTCTGGGAAGACCTTGGTATCTGCCATTCACCACCTCGTGGAGGCACTGGACATCCCTGTCTGGCTGAAAGATAAACTGCTTAGGGACTGGGCTCTCATCACTCTTTGGCTCTATGGAGGATGATCAAAACTGGTGTACTGGAAGTTTCTAGGAGGTAAAGAGTCTCTTGCATGACCCCAAGGATGGGAAGCCTAGAGAACTGGAGAGAAGTTTCCATTGATGAAAGCACGTGCAGCTCAGGGGAGCAGAGCTTCCTCACAAGGGGCAGTGGAGGGGTAGCCCTGACCTCTTCTCTGGTGACCAGCAATAGGGCCCGAAGGAATGGCCTGTGGCAGGTCAGGGGAAGTTTAGGCTGAATATTAGGAATAGGTTCTTCCTCCAGAGGTATTTGGGCACTGGAACAGCTCCCCAGGGCAGTGGTCACAGCCTCGAGTCTGACAGAGCTCAGAGAGTGTTTGGACAACGCTCTCAGGCACAGGGTGAATTGTTGGGGTGTCCTGTGCAGGGCCAGGAGTTGGACTTGATGATCCTTGTGGGTCCCTTCCAGCTAGGGATATTCTGTGATTCTATGTTTTTTGTTTGGATCGGTACTAGGCAATCCAATACTGGCATGTCATACTGCCTGGGACACACAGTCCTGGTGATAAGCCCCAAAATGCCCCTCTCTTGCCTTTTCTGCCTTCATGGTGTGGTGGTGTCCAGTGCTACATGTGTAGAAGGAGCAAGGCAGGGTGGCAGGAGATGAATTGCTCTCTGATATTTCACACCGGGTCTGCCTTCCCAGACCACCCCAACACACTCACACTTTACATCCATATGGCAAGTTGGGGCTGTCCCCCCACCCACCAGCTTGTGAAGAGGTGGCCAAATCCCCAGCTGAGCTTGCACCTCACTGAGGCATTTTGCACCTTCTCCCCACCCAACCAGCCCCCAAGGTGCAGTGAGGACCTCTCCATGTGGGAGAGCAGAGAGCTGTTGGGATAGAGCAGTCCTGCATTTACAGACCAAGGCAAAGTCAATCCGTGTTATTTGTTGTTGGGATTAACTGGTAGGGGAAGCTGATCTTGGAAAGGACTGGACTTAATTATCAGCCCTCCGTTAGCTAGCAAGCTATCTCCTCAGCTGGGAAGTACTGAGCTGCTGCCATCCGGCACTTCTGACGAGATGGGCTGGAGTTTACCTGGAAGATTTACAGTTCCTGATGGGCAATGCAATTCTCCACGGCGTGAAGGAATTGAGCAATTGCTGCTAGGTAATCTGGCAAGAAGAAGAGAGACAGCACCTGAATGTGGCACTGGAGACGCAGCTGTACGTGCAGGGTGGAGAAGGAGGTGATCTGGGCTTGATGTGCATTGTGTGTCCAGAGAAGGGTAACGGAGCTGGGGAAGGGGCTGGAGCACAAGTCTGATGAGGAGCAGCTGAAGGAGGACAAGAGAAAAAAGCCTCAAGCTGTGTCAGGGGAGGTTTAGATTGGGTATTATGGAAAATTTCTTCACCCAAAGGGTAGTCAGGCACTGGCATAGGCTGCCCAGTGGAGTCACCACCCCTGAAGCGATTTAAAAGCTGTGTGGATGTGGCCTCTGGGGACATGGTTTAATGGTGGCCTGGGCAGTGCTGGGGGAATGGTTGGACATGGTAATCTCAGATCTCAGAGGGCTTTTCCAACCTTCACAGTTCCATGTGTTTTAATATGTAGCCAGAGCACACTTAGACGAACATCTCACATCCAGCCTAGTGTGGGAAGGTGTGAGAACATGAGAGGAAACCTAAGTGAGATGGCTTAGTGCTTGGATGAGCTTGCCTGGGTCAGCATGAGCAGGGTCAGGGTTTTGCAGGTCACTGGACTCCAGAGCAGCAGCAGGTGAACCCAGGTCACAGGACCATGGGTTCTTCCCACCTAGCTAGTGATGTCCTACCACACCTGGGCAACTGGTGTGGCTGGTGATCTGATGCTGCAAAGATGCCAGAATAATGAGCTTTATCCTCATGAGTTTGTACAGAGTGATTGGTGCTTCTGACATGACTGGTGTGAAAAAGCTTCCATGAATGGCTGATTTCAGGGGATTTGGTTTTCTCTCCTCCAAGACAAGAGAACATAAGTGAAACTCAGGCTCCAGGGAGCACCTCAGCACCCTGGAACCCTGACATCTAGTCCCTCCAAGCCAGCAGGGTTTCATGGCATTTGCTGCCACTGTGACATGTGCTATACTGTGTCATTCCCCTCATTCTGTGCAGTGGGAGGAGATTAGCAGGCCAGAGATAGGGAAAAGTCCCTTGTTTTGCTTGGCTTCAAGGAAGAAGCTCTTGCAGCAAGGGAAATAGGGGCAGTAAAAATCACTTCTTGTGTAGAGAGGGTGGCACATGGGCCAAGGAGCTGATGTCAAGGTGCTGGAGGCCGTGGGAGCCTTCCCCCAGCTTGGCTGAGCTTTGATGGAGGAGGAGATGGGTGGCCACTGGCACTGGCAGAGCCCAGGAGACCACGCTGGCACAGCCCAAGCTGCTGTCCTGCGAGGTGATGATGTCTCTGGGTTGTGATTCCCAGCAGGATCTGGAGCCCTGGCCCTGCCGGCAGCAGCATGCTTCTCTCCTCTCCTCCCCTCCTCTCCTCTCCTCTCCTCTCCATCTGCTCTCTCCTGAGCTTCTGTTTTGGACCCTTCTGCATTTCCCGTCCCCCCTTGCCCTCTCCCTGCCCTCCTGGGGCCAGAGGCAGCACTGGGGGGTTAACTGCTCTACAGTCCCAATGTGATCCAGTGCCTCGATCTAGAGCTCTGACATTGCTGCCTGCTGTTACCAGAATAAATTTATCTGTGCTTCAGGAAAAAAAAAAAAAAAAGGAAAAAAAAAATAAAATCTCCCATGCTGTCTCTAGAACTGGCTTTAAAAAGGATTACACATCAATACCCAGGCACCCTGCTCCCCACCCTCCGCCACCATTGTTCTTTCCAAGGCGCTCCTCTTGCTTTGATGATGATCACTGGCAGAGTTTCAAAACGATGTATTATAAAATCTTCAAAAAAAAAAAAAAAAAGAAATCCAGTTGCCATAACGTAATGCAGATTTTTGTAACCGCTCCATGGCTTCTGCTTTCAATTTCCAGTGAGGGGGAGAGACTCGGTCGCAGTCAGATGGAGACCAGCTCGCATCCCCGCTCCGTGGGCCCCCAGGCAAAATCCCTGGAATTTGTTCCTTACTGTTTGAAGGCAAAGCTGAGGGAGGAGAGTGCAGAGGGGAGAGAGAGGGGAGAAAAAAAGGTATCAGTCCCCAGTCAGATGGGCACAAACCCAAGCCACACACCAGGTGGAAGTGGACATGCATCTCTGGAGCTCACACCTGAACAGGGATGGGAAAACTCTCAAAGGAGCAGTTTTTCATGGAGAGGTTGGGATTACCATCCTGCAAGGTTTTGAGCAATGAGACAAGGTCTCGGCCTGGCTTTATGCTTCTGATGTTTGTGTGTTTTCCCTGCCTCAAACCAAACACGTTTCTAAGGGGCTGAGCTTCACTCCCACTGAGCACCTGCCACTGGGAGCAGCGGAACATCAGCCCTCCAGTTTGGGACTTTGCTGAAGGCTGAGAAGGCTATAGACAGGACAGGCAGGGGGAAACATAGTGGGTGTGGGCTTTACAGTAACACTTCTGCCCATGAAACCCCTTGCCCTGTACTGAATGTCAGGTTTGAGAGACCCCCAGCTTGTCCTCTCACTGCTGTGCAACCTGTGCATGGCCTTGCTGCAGGCAGGTGAGAGGGGCCAAACCAATCTCTGCCAGGTAAAACTGCAGCTCCAACAGCTGAACTGAACTGTTTGTCACCTATTCCATATGCTGTCATCCTGCTCAGAGCTGCTGCCATGAGCCAAGCAGGCTGCTGCTGGGATCAACACAAAAGGCAACCCAGGTACATCACACCATGGCATTCATTGCCCAGTTCATCTTCCATCTGCTGTCTCACAAGAAGGTTTTACAGCTGCAGAGGTTTTGGGAGGGTGCTGGGGTAGTATTCCCAAGAATAAAAAGACTTGGGACACTTGCAAAAGAGCAGTGACAGTGGGGTTATAACCCTCATGCTGCAGCCTCCCTCTCAGGTGGGCTTTCCCCAGTCTTGCAGCCTGAGCAGCCGCACACTGCCACTGCTGCAGTGGGAGGGACAGAATGCAGCTCTCCAAGTGAGGCATGCCTCAAATTTTTGGAGAAAAGGAGTTGTTTCTGAATAGTTGAGAATTTTCCAGCATTCATATCACAGTACTATGAGAGCAGGGCTCACTCTGAACCAGGCAGCCAGCAGCAGCTCTTGTCACAGAGCAAAGGGATGCAGTGGTGTTCACAGCTTGGGTGCAGCCTCTGCCGTGTGCAAGGTGGATTTGGGAAGGGTCCATCAGAAGATTCTTGGGCTACAAAGGTCCCCTGGGCACCAAAAACTATGTGCCATCTCTGTGACTTATCTTTCCCTGGTGGCTCTGTGAATGGACTGTAAATGGGAAATCTCCTGAAGCTTAAGGATGCCCTGAGGGACCCTCACTCCTCCAGAACAGACCCCACTGGATTTCCAGCTTCCCAAGTGGGAACTGCATCCAGTAACTGGAAAACTTGAGCAGACTGGGGAGAATCAGGGAACGTTTTGGCTCCGCTCTTGAAGAACATCCTCGAGTTTTGCAGAAGCTTTTGTTTCAGAAGGGTTAGCCATCTTCCACTGAGAAATGGTGACTTAACCTGTAGCGTGTGAATGTGGATACAAGTTATCTCCAAATCCAACATCTTATCTGTGGAGGCTTTACACAGATTTTACTGGGGACAATGGCACTGCTGGGTCTCTGTGCTCATGAACAGCTTCAGCATAGAAGCACTGGGTCATTCAGTGATGGATTAAGCTATGGGTAGCTGGTAGGCAGCAAAACACATTTGAAAACATAAAATGATCTCTCCATCTATTGCAGGTGCCAAGTCCTGACTTGACCTGTCACTGCTCTTTGTGGGCCAGAAGTGTCCCTAACTGTTCCTCTGTGGTTGTTACCTCTTGGCTGGTGGCTGACATCTCCAAATGGTTGTTACCTGAAAGATCAGTATGCACTCTAGGTCTCTACCAAGGGCTCAGAAAACCATCCAGCCTGGCCATAGCTGCTCTTCTCCCCCATCTGTGTTCCTACATCCCTCAGCCCCCTGTGTGCCCTCCAGCTCATCTCGTGTGTGGGTGAGAGGTGACTTGGTGGAAAGCATCAACTTCACGGCGTTGGCTCTTGGAGCCGTCCCCGCCGTCTGATCCTAAAAGGGAGCATTTTTCGGAGAGTTATGAGCCTGAGCAAACAGGGCTTTATAAGGCAGCATCACTAATATGGAGCATAACCTTCCTACCCACAAACATCCTGATAGCCTTTCTGGTGTGAGTTTGGCTTTGTAAGCCAAGCCAATCTGATCAGGAAAATCCTGGGGAGAAAACAAACAAGGAGCCCCGGGAGAAGGCTGGAAGTCGCTTTCCAGAGTCAGAGCAGATGTTGTTTAGTAGACAATGATGCCACAGATGTGCCTTGGCTGGCTGATCCATAAGGATGCAGCAGCCTGGCCACAGGCAGAGAGGGCTTTGTCCCTGTGCTCCTGCCTGCCCCAGCCCTGTTTCAGCCCCTCTTCCCTCAGCAGCCATTGGGACAGGCTTCAGGAGCATCAAGATGAAGGGGGAGCCCTCTGTGTCACCCTCAGTCACCCCTCCTTCCCCCTCCCTGGGCCATAAGATGGCATTTCAGGGTCAGCTGCTTTAGTCCTGGTGCTGGTGCCAAAGGTTGTGGAAAACA
>NW_008670008.1:0-14296 GCF_000695815.1 Acanthisitta chloris | reverse complement strand
CCCCCCCCCCAGCCACAACGTCTGCAGCTCCACACAGGGGGGAAGAGGCCAAAGCCCCAGGGACAGGACTCCTTTTTAAAAATTTTATTTCCCTTCCATTTCTCAGCACTGTTGCAGCCGTGTCCGTCCCGTCCCGTCCCAGTCCCGTCCCCCCCCCCGATAATGAGCTGTTGTTTTGTGCAGCATTGAGAGCTAAGTAAGCATGAAAAATTGGAACAATAAAGAAGCAGTTCTGGGACAGCAAAGCCCCTTGTTTGACAAGGCTAATTCCACACCCCCCAGCCTCATTTTCTTTCAGCCACCTTCCCCCTCCTCACTCCTCCTTTATTAAATGAACTGGCTTTTATTGGGGTGGAAGCTGGGTTTCCTTTTCCCCTGTTCACATGTAATTTGGAGAGTTAATCTCCTCAGGCAGGAAATGTTGTTTCTTTCACTCTTTCTCTCCAGCCCTTTCCATTTGGCTCTTTTAATTGGGGCCCAGACCAAGGAAATGGCCACACCACAGAGCCCAAGCAGGAAGAGGGCTGGTTCTCCGGAGGGGCCCTGAGCATCCCTTCCCACTGCTCTGGCTCACATACTCCCCTTCAGCAGATGCACCCTTTGGCCAGAGATGGGGATTTCCAGCTCTCCTTGGCAGGCTGGACACCATGGTTGAGCTGGGGAAAGCTGGGCTGGAGATGTTAGTTGGCATTTTTGCTTCTTTTCCAAACTCTTCTTCCTGTTTCAGGTCAAGTCACCCAAAATTTTCAAGGTGTAACATCACACAGGACCATCTCTCCCAGCTCTCCACAGTATGGAGACACTTGGCTGCTGATATTTCTTGGAATCCCTTTGAAAGACATGACATTGCAAAAACTCATGGAAATTCTCCAGATTTTTCTTGATGCTTTCCCCCCCAGTTTCTTTCAAAGAAAATAACTCCGTTTTAATGAAAAAAACAGAGACTTTGGTTTCTCCCAGCCCTCTCTCTGTCTCATATCTTTAGCTGAAGAAGATTTACTGGTGGTGAGTGTGTGAGGCACACGGCCCAGTGTGTACGTTATCTTGGATGGTACCAATGAGTTCAACCCATAGTACAGGAAACCATGATGGATAGTACTGTGGAACCTGATTGCTCAACACTCCCTAGATCATAGAATCACAGAATGGTTTGGGTTGGAAAAGACATTAAAGCTCATCTTGTTCCACCCCTCTACCATGGATAGGGGCACCTTCCACTAGACCAGGTTGCTCCAAGCCCCATCCAACCCAGCCTTGAACAATTCCAGGGATGAGGACTTCTTTCATAAAAAAAGAAGTGAAATTGCAATTCATGTATCTCTTGAAGACATGGCAAGGTCACATTGAGCTTTTTTGATAAAATATCCCATGAAACATCTGGAAAGTCATGGGGAAAACCCTTCCTAGAGGGAAGTTGGGCAGGAGCAGGCACTTGGAGCCTGCAGTGCCTCTGAACGTGCTGACTTGGTGCTCATCAGCATGTGCAGAGGTTTGCAATGGGAACAGACACTGAAGCCTCATCTGCTGCTCAGAGCAGAGTCCTGGTCCAATTATGCCCTTTGGATGGTGAGGAGCACTGGGAACAAGTCTTCAGGATACTCTTTGTGCCTTCTGCAGCAGCCCTTGTCTGCTTCCAGATCCTCAAGAGACCCAGGGTCAGGAGAATGGAGCCGTGACTGCTTCCAGGCAGGGCTGGGAAGCTCTGGAGACTCCAGTCTCCTCCTAACCACAGTTTGGCCTGACTGTTCCCAGCTCTGCAGCAGCCAAAAGCATTTGGATCACTGTCTGGCACCGTTCATTGCTCCCAACAGGGCAGTGATTCATGCTGGGAGGCTCATTATCATTGGATTCCCTCATCCCTCTGTAGATAACCTCTGGAGGAGTGGATGTTCTGGGGCTGCACATCCATCACCTGCCCATGAGACTTGATGCCAGTGCAGGTGGCATCAGTGTCCTGCATTTGTGGGGACAGAGGACTCTGTTGACATGTTCTGGCTCCAGGCATTACCTGGGAAGGAAAAGCTCAGTGGGCAGCACACAGTCCTGTTGCAGGAGAGGCATTACCCTGCTGCACCATGCTCTGTGCACAGGCTGGTGACCACAGGGTGCCCTGCTAAATACCCAGGGAGAGCCATGGGCTGCTGAGTGTGCTGTGCACAGCAGAGGGGGCTGGGATCTGAGAAAAGCAGCTGGAGTTTGGGAATAGATACCCTTGACATAAATTGGTGCTGTCCTGGAGAGAGCAAAGCTTTGCTGGTCCATTCTGGGTGAGTGACCAGCCTCTGGAGTAGGAGGCTGGGTGACTGAGGACAGGGATACCTGGAATGTGGATATTCTCACCCATATTTGGACCCAGACATGTTCATGCACTTGTGTATGGGACACTCGTGTAATTCCCTGCACAGGTGGGCATGGTTCCTTTTATCCAAAGCAAATTACAACCCAGAAGGGATGGCTGGCCGAAATGGCTGGATCTTCTTCCAGCACATCCTCAACCTTTCACCTCCACTTCCCTAAAGCTTGACCACCTGGAGACAGGTAAGAGGGTTTGTGCCAAGCTCGGGTCGGGCTGTGGGAAGCAGGGAAAAGCAGCATGTCCTGCTCAGATCTTTCTGTGCAGGAAGCTGAGCTCTTCAGGTCCATCCCCAGCTGCCCTGGCAGGTGGTTCATGGCTCAAGGCTTGGACTATAACAGATAGCTGTGGGTTTCATAGGTACAGCACCAGGACAGGGACAGAGTGGCTGTCCAGGGTTTCACAGGGGTGACACAGTGCTGCTGGGCACAGATAAGCCCTTTGATGCTGCCCATGTGTGGTAGGGAAGAGCAACAGCGATGGAAACCATGAGGCAGAAACTTTTCATGGAGTCTGGCTGGGATGGACCCAACCCTGGGTAAGGACAGCACCTGCAGCATGTGTGGCTGAGCATCTCTGCTGCAGGGATCCCAGGGCCTTGCCCTGGTGCGTGAGGGACATGGAATGATGGGTCTGGCCTGGCTCATCCTCCCGGAGGACAGGGAGGAGAGGGTTAATCAGCTGCTCGTGGTCCTGCTCTTGCAGAAGATGCTGCCACGCTCCCCAGCTCACCGCCTGCCGCCTTCCCCTCCCTCCCCGCTGCCCCTCAGAGCTCTGAATAGGGAATTAGCTTTGCCTGCGTTTAGACCTCTTAATTAGCTATTCTTTTTGCTGGGCTGGGGAAGAGGAGGGGCAGAGGAGACCCCCGGCCCCCAGCCGAGCCCTGGCCCCGCTCCTGGAGCAGCACAAAGGGGCTCAGCGGGCAGAGCCATCGGAGGGCGCTGGGGACGCCAGGACCTGTCAAAGCTTGTTTCCCACCTTCCAGAGCCAACCTTTTCTGTCCCAGCCAGGAGACAGCCTGCCTTAATTGGGCTGAAAATCTAATCATTTGTACCTCCGGGCCTGGGAAGGGGGCAGGGGCGGGTATGGAGAGCCTGGAGCGAGGGATGAGGGATGCAATGGTGGGAGGAGGGACGAGGGGGAAGCATGTAATGGGGAAAGGCAGGATGGAGATGAGGTGGAAGAGGAGTGAGCAGAGTCCCAGAAAGGCTTGTGGATGAGCTGAGAGGGCAGGAAATTTAGCTTTTTAAGAAGTAAAATAAAAATTTGAATAGGAGAAAAAATTTTGAAAAGGGGGGAAAAATAATGAGCAGCTGAAGAGCGGAAGGGAAAGATCATCAAAACATGTTAGTCACTTTTCCTGACCTCCATCTGCTCTGAAACCTTGACTAAGGCCCCTGTGGTCCTCACCTGTCCCACCAGCATCCAGAGTTTGAGATGCTCTTGAACTATAGATGTCACATCACTCCCTTCTGGGCATCTGCTTTCTCACTATGGCTTGGCACTGCTCTCCTGTCCCTTGGGTGCCACAGTCTTACCTCTCCCATCTCAAAATAAGATGTGCAAGCCTTGCCCAAACGAGAAGAGCAGGGAAAACTCTTTCCAGGAAGGGTCTTGCAGCTTCTGCCATTATTTGTGGTCAAGGGACACCAACTGCACCCACAGCCATGCTCCTGCTTTAGTTCAGCTAAAGGTTTGCCAAAGCCCAGACTGCCTGTGCTGTCTGTGGTGTGGGGATAGGGTGGGAAGGTGCCAAACCATTGTGCTGAGCTGTGTTCAGCTTGGTCCCTGATGCTTTGCCACCTACGTGGAATGTGCAACCAGGTTTTGGAGTGGGGACCAGTCCCAGGTCCACTGCATCTTGCCAGTGCTGCTGCTGCGTTTACACCACCTACACCTTTCCTGCTTCAAACACCTTCACACAGTGGCTGGAACCTTACCTGTGTTCAGGCTGTTTTCAGGCAGAGTTGTAGGGGCAACAGTGGAGGACAAGCTTTAGAGCATATGAGGCCATCCAATTGCTTGTGTCTTTTCTCAGTTTCTTCAGCACTGGACGTTTCACCTATACACTCAAGCCACATTTCTCTAACCACCCTCTGTTTAACATGGCAACTTTTCATGTCTCCAAAATAACCCACAGAAACCCAGGTTCTGTGTGTTTATGGCCCCTCTCCTGTTTTATATAAAGAAACAGTATTTTCCCTCCAGTTCCTTCCTCGGCTGCTCTAAGCTTTGGGACTAATTCCGCAAGACAGTGTCTTATTAATTTCTCGTGGGTCTTTTTTTTTCCTTATAGTCTAGCAAAACCAAAACCAAACCCCAAAGTGTTTACTGTAATTTTATTCTTTCCATAGAGGATCCAGACCTTTATGCCTGTGCAAAGGAGGGTGAAGGAAACACTTCTGTGGCTCTGCCCCATCCCCTGCCCCAGCCTGCCCAGCAGCAGGATGGTAGCTGGGCAAACTGGTTTGAGCCATGAGCACCAGCCACCTGTAACCACAAGCAGTGAAGTCTCATAAGGCATAGTCCCAGTGTCAGATCCAGACTCGTCTTAAAAAATTTCAGGGATGGTGACTCTACCACCACCTCGGGCAGTCTGACCACTGGTTCATGGGCTTGTGAACAGGTCAGGGCACAGGGGGACAGAAGGCCACTGCTCACCTTGCAGCAGCAGCATCCCTGGTTGGTTGGATGCACCAGGAGGTTTTTGAGCCCGGGTTTTAGAGAGTTGGTTTGGGAGAGGCAGCTCAGAAGGTGAGGCAAAGCAGGAGAGCACATGCCTGGGATGGGGCAGGGTGCTATGATCCCCAGAACTCCCACTGCTCTGCAGGTGCCATCCTGTGCACAAGGAGAGCAGCAGTGTGGGCTGCCACAGGTCCTGGGTCAGCTGAGGTAGCTCTGTCCCAGCCAACCACCTGACAAATTGCAGGCAGAGAGAGCCAGGCAATCTGCCCTTGTGATACCCTTCCATTTTCCAGCAATTGATGCCTTAGTGACTTCCTGAGCCAGGAGCGGTATGTGTGCCGCCCGTGTAACAGCCACCACCGACTCTGCCCTCGGTCAATTTGTCTAATCTCATTTCAAAGCTGTGTGTATTTTTGGCCTGCGCAGCATCCTGTGGGCATGAGGTCCACAATTTAATTACACGTCACGTAGGATAGTAATGCCTTTGGTCTGTGTGGAACCCAGTGCCGGCTCATTTCATTCATAACTTCTCCCTGTAACTTCAGCTTCCTGATTCCAGTGGAAATTAGTCAGCGAAATGCTGGGACTCCCGCGACTGGTGTCCTTTTAGCTGGAGGAGTCTTTGGAGGCAAGCAGCCAGGGCTGACCTCGGTGGAAAGCACAGGGAGTTATAGAATCATGGAATCTCCTGAGTCTGAAGGGACCCACAAGGACCATTGAGTCCAACTCTTGGCCCTGCACAGGACACCCCAACAATCCCATCCTGTGCCCGAGAGCTGAGCAGAGCTGTAGAAAGGAAACCTGGGGCACCTCCAGCTATGTTGTCCCAGAGTGGGGCTGCCTGTAAGAGGGCAGCAATGGGTATCCTCAGGGCTTGTTCTGCCACTGATGACAGTCTGGTCCAGGTGGTTGCTCTGAGACCTCCAGCCAGTGCATGTATTCCCATGGGATCAATTGTTTGGTAGCAGATCAGAGAAACTGTGGCTGCCCCATCCCTGGAAGTGTTGAAGGCCAATTTGGACGGGGCTTGGAGCAACCTGGTCCAGTGGAAAGTATCCCAGCCCATGGCAGAGGGGTTGGACGAGATGAGCTTTAAGGTCCTTCCAACCCAAATCAGCCTGAGATTAACACTGATATGGACATTCTCCTCTAACATTGCTCCTGGTATATCTAACTGGAGTGCCTTGTCAGCAAAGGGCACATGCCAACAAACAAAAAGCACTGCTTGAATAACCAGTGTCCAAATCTTTCCATCTAAGCTGAAGACTTACAAAACAAGACAGACAAGGTGATGAACTACAGAGTAAGATACTTAGTTTTAGTAGCTTATCCCATTCAGCACATCCACAAAGCCTGGCTCCAGCCAGGCTCCAGCACGGCCAGGCTCCAGCCAGGTCCCAGCCAGTGCTCCTGGCACAGGTACAAGTGTCAGGTTTATGTTGTCTCTTTCTTGTGCTACTATTGCTTCTGGCTTTGTGCAGGAGTCAAGAGTGCAAGAACACAGCAGGAGCCCCGATAGTGACCAGGAGGGGATGGGACAAGGACTGTGGACATCTGAAGGCATTGAGAAGCACAAGTGTAAGTTGACTTGGCTAATTTAAGTTGGCTTGAATAACAAGGAACGTCCTTTGGCGCAGAAGGTCAATAAATCACTCCTCACTGGACAAAAACTGCCAACCCCCTGCTGTGACCTGGAGCAGCATCAGGTCTGGGCTGCACATCAGCAAGGAGGGAAGGGCAGGATGCTCTCCCGCAGCAAGTGCTGCCTTCCTCATTCTTCTCCAGCAAGAAGCTCACATCCTCTCTGTCCACACTACCCTGCCTGCCAAGCCCCCAGACACTGCGTGCTGTAAGGAGTCATGTCCTGTACCACTCCCTCACCTCTGCTCTCCAAATCACACTCCCACAGGCAGCCAGGTGCTGCAGCAGGAAAGCCTGGATAGTGCTGAATCAATTTTTCAGATTAATATTTTATTGCTTTTTTGTTAAATGTAGCTTCAGGGCAAGCAACACTTGTCCTGAATTTAGACCAAATTAAGAAAACAGTTTCCTCTGGAGAAAAGGAAAAGCCTGGAAAAGTTTCAGACATTGAAAAATGAATCGTTCCTGAGAATGTTCCTGCCCAGCTGGTGAAGCAGAGCTGGGTGCTCCATGAAAATGTTGAGGGAAAGCCCAGTTACAAAGCTGCAGGTGCAGTTGTCCCTTCTCAGTTCACTCCCAGCCCCTTGCAACCAGTGCTTGTGTCCCATCTTCTGTGTCACATGTCCTGTCCCCCACAGCATCACACAGCAACTGGCTCCATGGACAGGGTCTGCATGAGAGTCACTTCTACTACTTGCTGAACCACGGGGTGCAGAGGAGGTTCTGCCCACTGAGGAACTCAGGAACTGGCCACGTGCTTCTCCCCTCCTCTGGCCACCCCACAGGCAAGTGCTGCCCACTTTGCCTGCCAGTGTCTATCTCTAGTTGAGACACCTGGTTTGGAGGGCTCTGAGAGTGATGATCCAAGGCTTTGTTTTCTTAACCAGTGTTTGATAAAGAGATCACTGTTTCCCCAGGGGGAGTCCATAGCTCACAGAGGGCGCAGCCAAGGTGGCATGAGGGAGGATTTCCACCCCTGGTGGGAAAGCACTGAAGACCCAAGCAACTGGAGCAGACATTTCACATCTCTCCCCATCTCAATGTTGTCCCCTCCCCTGCTCCTTCTTTACTGCTGCCCTCCGAAACGTCCATCAGGACAAAGGCCACGTCAAAGTGTCAGCTGCACCAAGAGCATTCCTCTCACTCCCTTTGTGGTCCCCCCTGGGGCTGATAAAAGCCCCACAAGCTTCTGGATGTGAATCAGCATCTTTTGCGACCATTTGCAAGGGGTGAGGGGGCGTGAGACATCCCAGGGCAGAGCAGCAGGTCTGTGCATCCACCAGAGTCTGCAGGGACGGAGGGCGAGCAGGAGACAGGCTCAGCTCCACCACTCCTGCATTTGAACTCCTTTGCCGCTAACTTTTGGGCTGGAGGGAATGACTGACAGAGACTGATGGTGTCTCTGCCTGTGTGTAATCTTAGAGCCGCCTGGATTTGGGAAATCTCTTTCATTGCTTTAAAAAAATAAGCAAGTGACTAGACTGAAGGGTCCCGATTAACTGGGAAAATCTGGGCTAAAATGCAAATGCCTTCTCAGGTTCTGGCCCCCGTGAGCCATGGGAGGGCAGCGAAGCCCAGCTCAGGCTGCAGCACAGGAGGAACACCCCAAATCCTGACTGTGCCACAGCCAGGTCAGCAGGTCCTGAATGTGGAGTCGGAGCTCCCCTCCAAGCCGTCCAGGTCTGGAGAGGTCTTTGGATGAGGAGCACTTCATAGGCACTGGGATGTGCTGCTGGTTCTGCAATCCTTCCCCTGCCTGCCCCAGCCATGCTCTGAGATGCTCTCTCCCTCAGCTTCACAACAGCTGTCTTTCCCCTGGGCATCGTGCTCCTCAGCCTCTGATGGGAGAGCCACAACCGGTCAGGGATGACGTTATTACGTTGAATTGTTGTTCACAGACAGGCTTTTTCAAACAGGAATTTAGGGAGGATTTGGCATCCACCCCCTGGCTCTGCCAGCTCCCCCTTCCCACCAGGTCCCTGAGTCACCCACCCCGTGTTTATCTCCCTACATCTCCACAGCATCTCACGGACAACTAAAGCTGGAAGGGAATCAAGAGAAAACAAATAGACTGGCAGAACACAGCTGAGAGGAGGCTGCATGGGTGCAATATAAACTTCCCCAGGAGGTTTACCAAAGCCTACAGAAAGCTGGAAAGCTATGACTCCCACAGATTTTGAAGCAGGTAGCAGGGCTTCCAGCCAGCACACAGGAAAGCTGGGATGCTGCTGCATGTCTTGTGTTTGAAAGACTTTAGTCAAACATATAGCCTTGTCTTCTGTGGCTGAAATAAACTTAATTTTCAGACTGGAGGGAGAAATCTGTGCACCCCAGATGGGGGGTTGGGAGTCAGCACTGAGCCCTGTCCTGGCTGTCACCTGAGCTGGAACTCCCTGAAGTTCCTGCAACTTACATCAATTACAGCCATTCCCTCCATCACACATCAATTACAGCCACAACCTGGTGCCCCTGGGAGCATCATGGCTGTGGTGCCACTTTGGCCTCAAGCTCACCGTGCTTGAGCATGGGATTGCACCCAGGTGAGAACCTGGAGCATGTGGTTTGGGGAAGGGATTAGAGGGCAGGCTGTGACCATCCTACCAGGGCTCAGTGGGAAGGAGAGTTTGAGATAGCACTTCCGGCAGGAGAAGGAAATTGCTGTGTCTTTCAGCAATGTTTGCTGTGGGATAATTGCTTGGATGGGGAGTGGGCTGTGGGTGGGCTGTAGGTGGATCTTTGATCTAGTTGCAGTTGGAGGAGATTCCTTGTAGTCTTGTTGGCCAGTGGCTGGGTCTGTTGTACAGGGCTGTGGCTTGTCAGGGGACCTGGATGTGCTGGGTTAATAGTTGAACTTGATGTTCTAAGAGTCTTTTCCAATCTTGATGATTCTGTGATTCTGTGTCCTGTTCATCTGCAGGGCAAGAGTTTCCATTGCTGTCCACCAGGTCTTCCTGCATTCCACAGTGGCACAGGGCTTGTCAGAGCAGAAAGGAAAGGAAAAAGGGGCAAAGTTTGCAAAGCCTGGTGTCACCAGGTTGGTTCAGGGCTGGTCCTTTGGGTTTGGCTTACACATGTTTTCACTGTAGAGTGGCATTGGAGTCCCTGAGCCAGAGTTGCTCCCTGGTATGGCTACCCTTGGTGGCAAGCCATGTCCCCAAGGCATGCTCCAACCCTTCTGTTCAGGACATTTTCAAAAAATAGCTGCCCTGAGCAGTTCTCTCTGCCTTGGATTGGTGTTGACAGCAACTGCCACGTACAACATGACGTGGCAGCATTGCTCTGTGTCAACACGTGTGGTGACAGATGTATGCCAAGAGGGTAGACATCTCAGAGCTCCATGTTGTTGTTTTTTAATGTTGGCAGATGTCCAGGGATCAGTCCTGGTCTCTCCAGTGACGAGTGTTCCTCCAGGTCCCCTGGGAGAGGAGAGCTCACCCTTGAGAGTTTCAGAGGACTTCATCCTGATATCCCAGCTTTTTCCAAGCCTCTGGGCTGTGCAGTGGATGCTTTGGGTTGGAAGGAGGTCAGGAAAATCAAACTGCTCCACTGGGGACTTTTGTTCTGCAGACTCCCTCAATGGCGAGTGAGATCTCCTTCCTGTGAGTGCTGGACCCCAATGACTGATGCATGTGAATATTTACAAGGTGAATGAAAACCAAGGAGGTTTGTTGGGGCTGGTGGCCCAAGGCTGTGGAGGAGGGAGTAAGGGTGAACAGGGCAGGTACAAGACCTAGATTTTAACAGAAGGTGGCTGGGGCCACCTTTCTTGCCATTGCATGTCTCTTCCCATTCCTGATCCCACCCTGATGGGATGGGAAGAGAAATGTGAGGTGGTGAGTAACTTCATTAATACCAGGACTACCAAGCTACTTACAGAAATTAAACTTCTGTAGTTCAATGATGAAAAAGAGGAACACACTGTGTGCCCAAGTGTCAGTGTCTTGTTCGTTATTTGACCCTTATGGTGACATTTTTGTTCCGGGAGAATTTGGACAACTGGAGACACCCAGTCCTGTCCCTGCTCCCCGTGGCACAGAGGTGTGTGCTGAGTGTCTGCCAGCCCTGGTGGCTGTGTGGCCTTTGCTGTCCCACTCTCCTTCACCAGGATTTCAGGCCAGGCAGCCACTCTCAGCCTCTGAATCTCCCCTGCTCACAGCAGACAGCAGGAGCCAGACAGCCTGTGAGCTGCTGTGGGAGGCTGCACCATGGAGCTCTGCCAACCACTTGCCATGGCATACTTTGGGAACTGCTCCTTTAGACACACTGACGAGAGCAGGGTAATGTATTTCTACTGGAAAATAAACATATCTCTAATGAAAAACTGGTGTACCGTCAGGTTTTTTTGGTTCTTTAAGTGAAAATTAGGGCTTTTGTCTTGTCAGACCCAAGCCTTTCCTCATACTTGCCATGCCAGCCCATCAGCATTATTTCTCAAGCATAAAGAGAGCCTGGAAAACTTAAACAAGCACACAGAAAGCAACAGAAAAAAAAAAACCTAGAAAAGAGACAAAGGACATTTGGCTGGAAGTTGTGTTCTTCTCTTCTCTTCTCTTCTCTTCTCTTCTCTTCTCTTCTCTTCTCTTCTCTTCTCTTCTCTTCTCTTCTCTTCTCTTCTCTTCTCTTCTCTTCTCTTCTCTTCTCTTCTCTTCTCTTCTCTTCTCTTCTCTTCTCTTCTCTCCTCTCCTCTCCTCTCCTCTCCTCTCTTTTCCTCCTCTCCTCCTCTTCTCTTTTCCTTCTCTCTTTTTCTCCTCTTCAATTCTCTTAATTCTCTTCAATTCTTTCCTCTCAGTTTTATATTCCCAAGCATGGGCTTCTTGCAGTCCTGGATTGGGGGTGAGACTTTTTCATGGTTTAAGGTGTGGATATGAAGCTTCTGTGCCTACAGCAGAATGGATAGGAACGACTCCGTACAAAAGATGATTTGGCTTTGTATCTTTACCCCTGTCTTTGACTGCCTGACACAAGCTAAAAGATAAAAAACTTTGTCAGCTGAAAAACTGTTGCTAAGAGAGGATCACTGATGTTTTGCTGCTACTTGGAGTTTACTTGCTTATGGAGCCTTCCAGTGAAAACAGAGTTTCAAATGTAAAACAGAAATACCCTTTTTCTTTTGTCACAAAATTTTCCAGCTAAAGGCTGAAAAAAGGATGCCAGATAAGGGAAAGAAGCAAAAATAAGCAGCTTGCAACCGTTTTAGCCTTCAGAAAGTGCCTTTAACATCACTTCTCTCTTCTTACACAGAATTATTTTGATAAGGCTCTTCTGTATGTGATATGTACCCTTTCCAACTTTAAATCCTTTAATTAAGGGCTAGACTGGGAGCTGGGCTCTGTGCCCACAGGGAGAAGTAAGAGGGAAGGTATATGAATGCATAGCACTGCTCAGCCTCTTGGTCCATGCACGTAGCCATAAATAGGATTGAGCTCCAGTGCTGCTGGTCCTGAAGAGGAGAGGAGAGGAAAAGAGAGGAGAGAATGAGAAGGGGATGGAAAGGGGAAGAAGATGGGAAGAGGATGGAGAAGGAGCTTTTGGCTTTCATGGTGTACCCTGCAGACAGAGCTGACCATTAAATTTGCTGCCTAGGGGTTTGCCTTCATTCACCCTTTCCCCCTTGGAAAGTTCAGAAGAAGACTGAGTGAAATGCTTCACATTGGTTAGCACAAGAGCAGAGTGGTTAGCCCACTGCAGGCTGGGGGAGTCTTCCAAGCACCCTGAAGACCTTCGTGCCTTCCTCCCACTACCCCTGGGATGTGCCAAGCACCATTTTCCAGGAATCTTGTCTCCAGAAGGGGAAATCCTCTCCAGCCCACCCTGGAGAGCCTCTCTCCCACAGGGGACCTGTCGGAGTGAGGTGAGCATGCCCAGAGCAAAGGCATCTTTGCCTGGTGCAGGATGATTAAGAAGTGTGTTTATAAAGTCCAGGAGACAGCTGAAGGAGTTAAGTTACTTGAGTGCTTTGGGATCCTTCAGGATGAAAAATGCTGTATACATGTCGGATTTTATTATTACAATTACAGTCAGATGTTAATCCCCTCACCGGGATTTACTCAGGCAGCAGTGCCAACAGCAGTACATCTTGCTGAGTAATTGTCCCGTTCCTGACTCTTGGGTGTCTCTGCCCTGAGCTGCTTCTCGTTTCTGTGTTTGCTTTAATTCTGACACTGCTGAGAGCACCATGTTTTCCCACCCAGCAGCGAGAGAAGACAGAGCACATCCTGCGCATCCAGGCTGCCTTCGAGCACTGGGGTCAGAAAATAGGTAACGAGAGCATTTCACTGACAGTATTCAGCATCAGGGGATAACAGTACCCATTTCTTTTGCAAACTGTTGAGAAGCAACGCTGAAAGAGCTGGGGAAAAGTGTGGTCTCATGGCTCTGATTGCAGTGTGTGTGTGAGCCAAATGAGCGAAGGAAGCTCCAAGTTCAGCAAATCAAGCTGGGATCGTGATAGCAGAAATACACAGCGAGAGAAGAAAGGCTGAATGTGTTTAAAGCCCTGCACACTGTAAATAACCAGGATGCGCTGGGATCAGTTCCCAAGCTGGTGCTTTGTCTCCCCAAAGTCCAAGGGATGCTCTGACTCTACACAGACTCACGGCTGGATATCTGACCTCTCCATTCTGGGGGGGGTTTGTTTTCTTTTTCTGTCTGAACCAAACATTTGGCATTTCTGGGATGACAAAGAGGCAGAGACCTGGGATAGATGCTCTGTTCATTACTCTGGTGAGTGACTCCAGCTCTGCACACCTGCAGTGTGTGCCAGCAGGGCACTCCAGGCTGGCCTGTCTCTGCAGCCCCTCACTTTGCTGGATGGGTTAGAAGAACATCACAGTGAGAAACTGGCCCTGCGATCCGCCTCGCTCCCTCCGCGCCGTCTTGGCCCCAGTGGGTAACTGGTTATCTCATGGCTTTGGGAGGGAGTGACTGGCATGGGCAGGAATGTTCTTACACACTGTCAGCCTGGAGGAACCAGCTGTGTGTCCAATTTCTGGACATGGTTCAAGTGTGAGCTCAGTGCGGAGCAATGTGGAGGTAAAGGAGGTGAGGAGGGTTTGGGGTTTTGCTGTGTTGACACACACCAGGCTCTCACCCTCTGTGCCTCAAAGGTTGTGGGTCCAGGTCTTCTTCTAGAGATGTAGCCCCATATGGCTGAGAAAGGGGTGAAAGAAGAGTTACTGGTTTAACCCGGCTGGTTATCATACCGTGTGGTGCAGAGGGATGCAGGGACTCTTTCTCTTGAGCCAGAGTGATGCTCCTGGAAGGCTGCAACCTTCCTTGCAGAGGGTGCTGAGATGCTGATGCCGTAGCGATCCCATTCCAGTGTGCTACTTCTGGGGGTCCTGGCCCAGAGAGGCTCTAGGGACGTGGTGCCCAACTCAGCTAAAGCTCTGTGGGAAGCTGGAAGGAGGTTTGATGGCGAGTGGGCTCGGGCGGAGAAGCAAACACGCTGGGAAAGCAGAGCAGCTGCGGAAGGCAGAGGCAGAGTGAGGGTCGAAGGACTGCGGGGTCTGCGAGATGCCAAAACCGGGCTGGTGCAGGCGAGGGATGCGGAGAGCAGGCAGTGCCCCGCTGCTCCGGGAGCACTGCCGCGGGGTGACGGCTCCCGGGGAGCGGGGC
>NW_008670007.1:0-5872 GCF_000695815.1 Acanthisitta chloris | reverse complement strand
CAGAATTCTTCTCCTTCCTTCCTCCCACCTCCCAGTTATGCTCTTTGCCAACAGCTGGTCAGGCTTGACCTGGAGCTGCTTCTCTTGAGGACACCAGCATGGCTCATTCCCAGAGCCACAGGCAGAGGAGGAGGACAGGGAGCAGAGGAGGAGGACAGGAAGAGGAACAGGAGAGTTGGGACCCTCTCAGGGCCAAGGAGCTGCTGAGGAAAGGGACAGAACATGCAGAGACCCCTGGAGGGACCCAGATTTGATATCCTCCAGGTGTCCTCTCTGGAGTCAAGGCCTGGGGGGGAGGGGGAGAGTGGCTGCTGCAGGTGTTGAGGGTCAACATCAGCTCCATGTGGGCAGCAAAGGGAGCAGGAGGTTTGTCTTCCCCAACCTCTCCCTCCCAACCCTTCACTTCTGCAAGGACAGAGGCAACAGCTATGGAGCATCACCTTCTGCTGAGCTTAAACCCAAACCCAAACCCAAATCAGCACAGGAAACGAGACCCAAACGAGGTCCCTGACAGGTTCTTGGGAGCCTCAGCTACACAGCAGGACACTGGGATCTTCCCAAGGGAATCCCTGGTTCTAGAGCTCCTTCAGCACAGCAGGACACTGGGATTTTCCCAAGGGAATCCCTGGTTCTAGAGCTCCTTCAGCACATCATCCTCAGGGCAGGAGCCAGAGGTTGAGTGAAATCCAAGTGTTGGGGGACAAGGACTACCCAGGAGAACCAGGAATGGTGACAAGACTAGCCCAACTCAGCCCAGCTCCAGGTCCCACCTCTTGTGGAATGATCAAGTCTGTTAGGAACCAACCACAACATCCTTTGTTTACCCTTCCAGACTCATTGGGCTCTAGAGACACCCTAAAGCCTCGGAGCTCTACGGTCTGAGGAGTGCTCAGGCCACTCTCAGGCACTTGGTGGGATCCTGTGCAGGGCCTGGAGCTGGACTGGATGATCCTGGTGATCAGGAGAGCCCATGGTTCCATATTCAACACAAAAGCCTCTAAAGATGATGGAAAACAGGTGTCCATCAAGGCTCAGAGTGGTCCAACAGCAGGGTGAGGTATCTCCAGGCAGACTGATGGCTCTGCTCAGTGCCTGAACCCACAGGATTGAGATGTTGGACAATGGTTGAGACCTGGATGATGTCAGAAAGTCACTTTCCAGCTGCATGGGAAGCTGCAAACCAACAGAGATAACCCACAACCCCTTGGATTTCACTCACCCATGGAAACCAGGCTGAAAGCAAGGAGAAACCTGCCAGAAAAGCCAACTGAGCTGAGAGTGAAGAACCCTCTGTCCATCAATGTCCAGCCAAACACCAAGTTGGAGCCAGACCAGTGTCTGAGCTCCATCCATGCCCTGAGCAACATCCATCCATGCCCTGAGCTCCATCCATCCATCCATCCATGCATCCATCCAGCCCCTGGGGTCCATTCATCCATGCTTTGAGCTCCAACCATCCATGCTCTGAGCTTCATCCATCCAATCCATGAGGTCCATCCATGTCTTGAGCTCCATCCATCCAACCCCTGAGCTCCATCCATCCCCCCTGAGCTCCATCCATCCAATCCCTGAGGTCCATCCATGTCCTGAGCTCCATCCATCCCCCCTGAGCTCCATTCACCCCCTGAGCTCCATCCATCCAACCCCTGAGGTTCATCCATGCCCTGAGCTCCATCCATCCACGGAATCATGGAATGGTTTGGGTGGGAAGGTACTTTACAGACCACCCAGTGCCACCCCCTGCCATGGGCAGGGACACCTTCCTCCAGCCCAGGTGACTCCAAACCCCATCCAAACCATCACATCCACAGGGACAAAGCTCAGAGCTGTTGTACTTCAGAGCTGCTGAAGTTGTTCCTCCAGACACAGCACAGGAGGGAAGGTTCAAGGGCTTCATCCCCATAAGACACAAAGGATCTGTCAACATTGATTTGTAACGGGTCGTACATGTGGATGCAGCTAACTGGGTCCAGTTCTGGGCACACATGGCAAGAAGGACATGGAGGGGCTGGAGGTGTCCAGGGGTGGGAATTGACCTGGGAAGGGGCTGGAGCAGCTGAGGGAGCTGTGTGGGCTCCGCCTGGAAAAAAGGAGGCTCAGGGAGGCCCTTCTGCTCTCTCCAACTCCTGCCAGGAGGTGCAGCCAGGTGGGGTCAGGCTCTGCTCCCAGGAAACAGGGACAGGATGAGAGGAACAGCCTCAAGCTATGCCAGGGGAGGCTCAGGTGAGACACAGGGCCAATTCCTCCTGGAAAGGGCCACCCAGCCCTGGCACAGGGAGGGAGTCACATCCCTGGGGGGACTGAACAATCACAGGGTGGAGGTGTCACCTGAGGTCTCAGGTAGTGGAGAACATGGTGGTGGTGCTGACTGACAGTTGGACTGGATTATCCTTGAGGTCTTTTCCAACCTCAGTGACTCTATGATTGACTCTAAGCATCCAGTGCTGCAGGTAGAGCCCCTGAAACTTCAGCTGAGACTCAGAGGGACACAGGAAATGCACATGGAGATAAATCCTTTGGATCTGTGTTGGGACAGACGTGTGATGATGGACATGAGTCAAGTGAAGGTGAGGATTCACCTTCAACAGCAGCTGAGGAATCCAGTCAATGTCATCACCAAGGAATAACCTTCCCAGAAGCCAAAAGAACAGAAAAATTTGTGCCCAAAAGTCCCAACAGCTCCTTGAGGTCCTCACAGAACATTCCCAAGCTCCAGGGCTCTGAATGCCCTGAGGCAGCACTTGGGAGACAACACAGGGCCCTGGAAGCATCAGCTCCTCACCTAGAGACCATCCCAGGGGAGCAGCTGAGAACACCTGTGGCTCTCACCAGGCACAGAAAAGCTTGGAAAATAGCTGAGTTGCAGGAAAATCAGGTCCCAAAGCCCAAACTGTTTTGTCCTGACAAGTCTCCAGGGGTGGCTGAAGTAAAGGTGTGAGACATGGGCTGACCCAAACCCTGGCAGTGCCCAGCTGAGCTGGTCCAGGTAGGGATTGCACAGCCAAGACCCACTGAACTGGGGCAGAGCCAAGGATTGGGGGCAGAGCCATGGAACTGGGGCAGAGCCAAGGATTGGGGGCAGAGCCATGGAACTGGGGCAGAGCCAAGGATTGGGGGCAGAGCCATGGAACTGGGGCAGAGCCAAGGATTGGGGGCAGAGCCATGGAACTGGGGCAGAGCCAAGGATTGGGGGCAGAGCCATGGAACCAGAGCAGAGCCAAGGATTGGGGGCAGAGCCATGGAACGGGGGCAGAGCCAAGGGTCTGGGCTCTGCTGGGTACACCAGACCTGGTCTGACCCCAACCAGACCAAACTGGAAGGTTCTGTAGGAGAGGAGTTTGACAGCCTCCAAACCTGGAGGTGATGGACAGACCCTTTTAGCTTCTCATGTATACAGTGCCAGGAGCTGGGCCAGGATCCCTGAGCACCCCAAGGCCTGTCAGTTCACTCTCACACCACTCTCCCCTCAGCTGTCCTCTGCCAGGAGAGACATTCCCAGCTGGACATGGAGCCTCTGACTCATCAGGAAAGATGAGAAGAGCTAAATCTGTCTGGCCTTGGGCAGGGCCAAGGGACAGGCTGAGAGCACAGTGAGCCCAGGGGGGAGGGACATTGCTGGGAAAGCTGAACTGACCCTGAGGAGCAGGAAAAGGAGCCCCATGGGAAGATCAGATGTTAGGAGAAGTTTCTTCCTGGCTAGGGTGGAATATTGCCCAGGGAGGTGGTGGAGTCACCACCCTGGAGGGTTCAAGAGGTGTCTGGATCTGCTGCTGGAAGATCTGGTTTGGGAGTTGCAGCAGTGACAGGTTAAGGGTTGGACTTGATCTTAGAGGTCTCCTCCAACCTTGATGGTTCTATGACCAGAGGGAATGGCCAAGAGCTGCATCAGGGCAGAGCCAGAGGAGAGATTCAAGTTTGTCACTGATGGGGTGATCAGACATTGGAACAGGCACTGGGAGGTGGTAGAGTCACCACCCTGGAGGGTTCAAGAGTTGTCTCGACCTGGTGCTGGAATATCTGGTTTGGGGTTGCAGCAATGACAGGTTCATGGTTGGCCTTGATGACCTTAGACATCTCCTCCAACCTTGATGGTTCTATGATTTTATTCTAAGAGCCACTGGGCACAGACTGGAAGTTTCTGTCCCAATGTCATTCCTTCCTCTGTTCCAAAGGGTTTAGATCCCAAGAGAACAGGCACTGGTGGTGACAGAGCAGAGAGGTCAAACACTTCACTGTCTTCTCACCAAACACCTGCACAGACCCAGCACAAACCAGAGAAGCCCAGAAAGGAGAGGCTGAGGGACCTGGGGAGGTTCAGCCCCAAAAGGAGAGGCTGAGGGACCTGGGGTGGTTTGGCCTGGAGAGGAGAAGGTTCAGGGTTAACTTTCTCATTCTCCAACTCCCTGCCAGGAGGTTTGTGGCCACATGGGCTCAGTCTCTTCTCCCAAGCAGTGACAGGACAAGAGGAAACACCTTCAGCTGCACCAGGGGAGGTTCAGGTTGGACATGAGGAAGAATTTGTTCCCCAAAAGGGAGATTGGCCCAGGAAGAATTTGTTCCCCAAAAGGGAGACTGGCCCCTGGAATGTGCTGCCCAGGGAGGTGGTGGAGTCACCAGCCCTGGAGGTGTGGAAGGACACACTGGAGGTGGCACTCAGGGCCACGGTCTAGGTGACATGGTGGTGTTGGTCATGGGTTGGACTTGGTGACCTCAGAGGTCTTTTCCAAGCTAATGATTCTGTGATTGTGTAAAAAAGAGATCTTTGACAGCAGCACCAGGAGCTGATGGGACAGGAGAGCTGCTATGGCCCAACTGGGAGCAGCACTGGGAGAACTGAGAGCAGTACTGGGAGCACTGGGAGCAGCCAAGACGAGGGTCCTGCTACACTCAGGGCTCTGCTCATCCCTCTTAGGGATCCTCCAGTACTGGAGGGAGTGCAGAAATTGTGTAAAAAAGAGATCTTTGACAGCAGCACCAGGAGCTGATGGGACAGGAGAGCTGCTATGGCCCAACTGGGAGCAGCACTGGGAGAACTGAGAGCAGTACTGGGAGCACTGGGAGCAGCCAAGACGAGGGTCCTGCTACACTCAGGGCTCTGCTCATCCCTCTTAGGGATCCTCCAGTACTGGAGGGAGTGCAGAAATGGGAGCAGCTCATCCCTCTTAGGGATCCTCCAGTACAGGAGGGAGTGCAGCACTGGGAGCAGCACTGGGAGCAGCACATTCCCTCCAGGGAGGAGGGAGCCAAGACACCTCTAGAGCCATGACCTGTGGTGACTTCTGAGCCATGAACTAACTCTGAGGCTCCTCTGGACATTCCCAGTCTCCACAGGGATCAATCCAGCCATGGACAGAAGCTCTCAGGAATGGGAATGCACAGGAGACAACAACAGGCACATCTAGAGGTGTTTGTACAGAGGCAGGAGATCATCTGGTGCTGTATCTGCAGAGAGGACAATCCCATCCTGGGACAGATCCCTGGGAGGAGCTGGATCCCATCCCTGGGAAGTTTACAGATGTGAGGAAAGATCCCTCAGAGGAGCTGGATCCCAACCCTGGGAGGTCTCTGGACAGGATAGATCAGTGTGACCTCACCAAGGCTCCTCCACCACCAGCCTTGGGCTGGTTTGGGATCCCAAAGGATTAGTTATTCCATTAACGAACTCCAGAAATTGGGATTTAGGAAGCTGGTACTTCCTCTTCATCACCATGGACTTAGCCATGGGCTTGGGAACAGCAAAGGAGGAGATCCTGCAAGGAATGCAGCAGGACAAGGTCCCTCTGGGAATCAAACTCAACTGCTTAGAGTGAAGCAAAATGAGCACTGGCCAAAGCCACTGAGCCTTGAGCCATTCCAGAGCCTAAACTTCCCT
>NW_008670006.1:16742-30709 GCF_000695815.1 Acanthisitta chloris | reverse complement strand
AAGGCTAAATGAACCCAGTTCTCTCAGCCATTTGTCACAGGACATGTTTTCCAGAACTTCTTGTCCTCAGTGACTCACTGTCCTTCGCTGGACTCACTCTAGTGCCTCAATGTCATTTTCAAAGTGAGCAGCCCAAAACTGAACACTGCTCAAGGTATGACCTCACCAATGTCAAGCACACGGAGATGATCACTGCCCTAGTCCTGCTGGACACACTATTCTTGCTATAGACCCAGATGTAACTGGCTTTCTTGGCCACCTGTGCACATTGTTGGCTCATATTAATCTGCTGTCAGCCATCACTCCCAAGTCCCTTTCTGACAAAGAACTCTTGAGCCACTCCTCTCCCAGCCTGTAGTGCTCTGTGAGGTTGTTTTGTCCCAAGTGCAGGACCTGGCACTTTGCCTTATTGAACCTCATGCAGTTGTACTCAGCCCATGGATCAAGTCTGTCCAAGTCTCTCTCTAGAGCTTTCCTACCTTCAGGCAACTTCACCCAACTTAGTATTAGGTGCAAACTTTACTGAGGGTACACTCAATCTCCATGCGCAGATCATCAATTAAGATGTTAAGTAGGACTGACCCCAATACTGAGCCCTGAGGAACACCACTAGTTACTGGCCACCAACTGGATTTAGCTCCATTTTTCACCACAAAACTTAATAACCATTAACCTCATCTGTTATATGATTCCCTCAACAACAAGGTAATACAGAAAGACTCAGAATTTTCTGACAATCTGACATCAGCAAAATATATAGCCCAAGTCACCAAGAAACTCATTGAGGGGAGAAGGAGTAACCAGAACAGTTCCCTTGCAGTCTGCTAAGGAACTTGGGTGCATGTTCGTTTTTTCCTCTTCACACTGACATATATTTACAATAACTGGATCACAGCAACCAGAGCTGTCACTACAAATATTGCTGCCTCACAGGGCAATCCTGTGAAATAGAATGATGATGAAAGAAAATTATACTGGTTTTCACAGGTTACCTGGGAAGTCACCAAAATCCTATGGCACTTGTTGTCTGATACTTTCTTCTCCATTCTCCAGGAGCTGTTGTGATGACAAGATCAACATCTTGAGGTGCTGAGCTCAAGCACAGGATGAAGATAGCCAAGCAATATCAAGCCATGACTTTATAATATATTTATTAATAGTAATGTTTTCAAAATTTCAACCTTGAATAAAGTATATGAAGCTACAAAATAAAATTGATTTATTATGTATACAAGTAATTAGAGCCTCATAGTAGTTGGGGAAAAAACCCCAAGATTTATGTAGACAATGAAGGAACAATGAACATAGAATCATAGAATCAACCAGGTTGGAAAAGACCTCAGAGATCATCGAGTCCTACCCTACCATGGTTACTAGACCATGGTACTAAGTGCCACATCCAGTCTCATCTTGAAAACCTCCAGGGGTGGTGAATCCACCACCTCCTCGGGCAGCCCATTCCAATGCCTGACCACTGTCTCTGTAAAAAATCTCTTCATAATATCCAACCTAAACCTCCCCTGGCAGAACATGAGTCTGTGCCCTCTTGTCCTACTGCTAGTTGCCTGAGAGAAGAGACCAACCCCCACCTGACTACAACCTCCTTTCAGGTAGTTGTAGAGGGCAATAAGGTCTCCCCTGAGCCTCCTCTTCCCCTGGCTAAACAACCCCAGCTCCCTCAGCCTCTCCTCACAGGACTTGTGCTCAAGTCCCTTCACCAACCTCATTGCTCTTCTCTGGACCTGCTCCAGCACCTCAGTATCCTTCTTGAACTGAGGGGCCCAGAACTGTACACAGTACACAGTGAGGTGTGGCCTCACCAGCACCGAGTACAGGGGCAGAATCACTTCCCTGGTCCTGTTTACCATAGTGTTACAGGTACAATATCATTTAGAATGAATCCTTTATATTTATAACTTTGCCCCAACAACTCTCTATGGAATCCACATTTAAATATCCTCCTGAGAACCTATTACAACTGTAATAGATTATTTGATCTGATTATAAATGTTATTACTATAGACAGCCACACACTGCATGTTAACAGAATACTCATTGAACTGAGCTGAGGCCCTGAACTAGTGCATTCAGTTATCCCTATGACTGTACTTGATCTGGTCCTGTCATAATAATACCAATCAAAAATAGGTCTCATGCAAAGCTGATATGATCTCAGAAAATTATAACAGAGGAAGGAGAGTGCTCAAACACAGTGGCAGTACTTCACATAATAAAATATAGTTGTGTATATTTCTTCTGCTGGTGAACTTTTCCCCTTTGATGGGGAAATTTCCTAAAAGATGAAGACTTCAAGAAAGATGCAGGTAAATCAACTGCAATGCACCTAGCTTCATTTCTTCCCTGGAACTTCATTTTGAGGAGACAACATATACATTCTTGACTCTTCACCACACTAATGGGCAGCAAAGAATTATGTATCAGCCAAATCCTTCACCTCAGAGAAGGCAAGACAGGGTAAAGGGTGGCTGGATGGCACCCAGGCTTCTTTCTGAAGCCTGTGTTCCTCCTGTGTCTGATATGCACTTTATTCATCATAGCTTCCTGATCATAACCCATCAAGATCAGCCTGGTTTTTCTTCTCCCTTCAAAATCTCTGTTCCTATGGGAGCCCAGAGGTACCTGGAAGTATAGCACACCCCAATAAAGATGCCTTGATCATCAGAATTACAGGGGGGTAGCCAGTCTACTTTCAGATGCTGCTGTCTTCCCCAGTCACACCTTCCAGTAACTGGCAGGGAAAACAAAGCTGAGGAAGAAATCGGGTCAAACACTAGCCTGTTACTCAGTGTCTGGCTGAATGATTTCATGTAAAAATTCTTTCTCATGTAAACATGAGCTGCCCTACAGTCCCGGTGGTGAAACACTAATCTACACTCACCTGCTATGAATAAGATATCACTTTTGATGTGAAGTTAACTGCTGGCATGTGGTATTGTGAAGCAAGGGGGAAATTTTAGTTCAAGCCTGAGGCATGATATGGGAGGATGACAACCTGCCCAGTAGATGAGAGGAGGGCAATGGATGTTGTCTACCTGAACTTCAGTAAAACCTTTAACACTGTCTCCCACAGGATTTTCTTAGACAAGCTTGATGTACAGGCTGGGTGAAGAGCTAGTGAGATGCATTGAAAAACAGATGAATAGCCAGGTCAGGAAAGTAGAGATCAGTGGAACAATGTGTAGTTGGAGGTCAGTAAATAGCAGTGTAGCCCAGGTGTCAATATAAGATTCAATCCTAGTTAATACCTTCGTTAGTGATCTGAATGATGTCTCAGAGTGTGTGGACAGCAAGTTTGCTAGTGATACAAAACTAAGGAGTAGACTGTATGTCAGAGGTTTGTACTGGTATCCTGAGAGACGACAACAGGCTTGAGAAATGGGTTGACACAAAACATTTCAACACAGACAAGTGCAAAGTCCTGCACCTGGGAATGAATCCCAGACACCAGTTGAGGCTGGAAGCCTCCCAAATCAGGAAGCAACTGGGCAACAAAACACTTGGGGGTCCAGGTGGACACCAAGTTGAACACGAGCTAGCAGTGAGCCCTTGCCACAAAGAAGTATAACTTTGTTTTGGGCTGCACTCTGGTGAGTGTTGCCAGCAGGACAATGGAGGGAATCCTTCCCTCTTGTCAGCACTAGTGAGGCCACACCTGGAGGGCTGGGTCTGGTTATGGGCTCCACAGTACAAGGGAGAGATGGCCATACTGGAGAGAGTCCAGCAAAAAGGCCACAAAGATGATTAAGTGACTGAGGCACCTCTTCTACAGAGAAAGGCTGAGAGAGCTGGGACTATTCAGCACAGAGAAGAGAAGGCTCAGGGGGAACCCCATCAATATGTAAAATCCTGAAGGGAGGCTGCAAACACGATAGAGCCAGGGTCTTACAGTGTTGCTCAGTGACAGGTCCAGAGGTAGTAAATATGACATTACAATCGTAACTCTTTGGGAGTTTTATTTGCTTGTTTGGGGGGCTTATAATTCATAATAATTTTTTTGTTACAATTTGCCCGGTAACATGCACAGGGACCATGGCAAGGATCTGAGCTTTTCTCTGCATGCCCCTCTGCAGACACTCGTAGGCTATGGAACTGCATTCAGTGAAAGCACTTCAGCTTTGTGGCTCTTCACCCTCTGCAGCATCAAAACAGTTACATTTTACAAGCAAGCTATCTGAGGGCTGCTCTACTTGCAATCAACAAGAAGGATGCATCTAAAATAATGAGGATTGCAGATTTAAAGCAGATTAGTTAATGTACAAAAAGGCCCTGTTTATCTGGTGTTGTGCAGAAGAACAGCATCTTTTATTCAGCATAATTCCTATCCATTCTGTACACATGTTAAAGGAATCTTCTGCTAAGGAAGATGTAGGTAGTAGCTGTATCATTCATAGAAAAATGTACTATACCACATGCCTATTACATGGAGGAGACACAAAAATAAAAATGTGTGACTAATCTGCTGTGTGTTAGCATTATCGAGGTTTAAGACAGGAACATTTCTCTGGGTTTTCATTGAGTTTTATTTGCTCTATAAAGGTTACCAGAAATAACAACACCTTTTATATTTCCTTTTTTAAAATTAAGTATTGCCTTAGATAAATCTCAGAACATCAGGGAAAAGTGCATAGACTCATCTCAGTTTCCTTTTCACTCTCCCCACACTACTACCTGCTTTGACCTTTTCCATGTAAGGTCAGCCAGCCCCTTCAGGTGGTTTTGTGCAGTCTATTTCGGAGATATGACTGATGGCATATTCAATTGTATAGTGTGCACTCACTGTGCCTTTTTCATGACTGGGTAGAATTGTGCCATGCAGATATTATAAATCAAATCCAGCACAGCATAAAACACATGCAACTATTTGACATGATTTGTATCCCGGGCATGGATGTGTTTTTCCTGCTAAAGATGATGTTCTGGAGTTTTTATAGCAGGGAAAATCCAGTTCTTTGAGACAGAAAGAAGATATCTGTTTGGCTAGCTGCTGCACAGAGCTGGCAGTCCATAGCAGAAAAGTCATGAGGTGTTATCTGTTCTTTGTGGTAGTGCTCAGTGGAAGAGCTGGTTTGATTTCAACATTGCATTTGGTTTAACTTGACCTTCTCTGAAGTACACTGAAAGACCTCTTGAAGTAATGGAAGGTGTTTTCCCGGTTTAGAAATATCAGTAACACCAAATTCAATTTGCCATCGCCGTGCCAAACAGCCACTGAAGGAACCGGCAAAATTCGACAAATACGTATTTTCTCCCCCAACTGTTTGGCATATGAAGTTACCATAAAGAAATGGAGAGCAACAGGCACTGCACTTCTGGGCACAGCCCAGGCAAGGAAGGATGGTATATAGCTCACAAAATCTCTGAGGATATTTTGGTTTTCTGTGTCTAAAATCTCTGAGGTAGGGAAGGTGACAAGAAATCAGGAGTTCTTTCTAATACAGCAGATTCACTCTGTACAACAGCAGAGGAAAGGAGATGCCATTTGTCTTCCAGATGGGAGAAGACAAGCTAGCTGGCTTGCAAGCTTCACTAGCTGCAGCTTGCATACCTAAGAGCCACATGAAGAGACTCATCAGAAATTTTTATATTTATTAGTCTGAGCTTTGATCTCTTCACTCTTGCCAGTACTCCAGGCACCTAAGTGTTGCCTCACAGGAGAATGAGTTTGCTTGATAGAGTAATAAAGATGAAGCACAACCACTTTGATTTTTGATGGCTTTTTTCCTTTATGGAACTCTTTATACAATATTTTAACTCTTTTAACTCTTCAAGCAAGAAACTCTTACTTTTTGTTGCCCTAAACATACCATAAACCAGCTTCAAAATCAGTCTTAATGCAACTTTGCATGATCTCAGCAGGACTGATGACTGGAATTTTATTTTGCACATAGCAAATAATAAAACTCTTTATGGCTGTTTCATCATCCCTTTGTGCCTGAGATCCTTTTTACAGCTTCTACCTTTGAGGTGTAGTGTCATTTCCTCTTTCATTGCACCAATTTGTATTCAATGTTCTCTCAATCCTTCCTTTAACATCACTTGAGAGTGGTGTGAAATGAGAGAAAGAAGAGAAAGCTGGATGATACTCCAAGAACACACAGGCACTGAATTTGGCAGCAACACTTATGCAAATGTCTTCTTTTTCACCTGGCAAACCAAGAGTAATAAAAAAAAAAAAAAAGCAATTTACACCAAAAAAAAAAACAAAAGAAGAAGAAAAAATTTTTACAAAAAAGCTTTTTGTGCAATGATCTTTAGCTTTATTGTTAGTAATAAAGGACCATTTTGACTGGACATCTGGGAGGTAGAAAGGACTCTGGACCCAACTAACGCTAGAATTCAACTCATTCCTTTATTTCTATGTAGCTCATTCTCCCTACTTACAGAAATACACGGCTCAACAGTTGATTTTCCATGGCTAAACAGTTTTCCATACGCACTGTTTAGTATACCACTAGTTATTCCTTTATGCTCAATCCCTTCTTTGTTAGACAGGATTTGATTTTTCATCCATTGTGTTGTTTCCTGCTTCTTTGTGCCCATTAAAAACAGTACCTGTGCTGGGCCTCGCCAGATATGGAAGGAGACCTCCTGGAGGGTTGTCATGTCTGAACTGTTCCTTCAGAACTCTTTACATATTTCATACCTTTAAAAATTAACAGACCAATAACAATAGCTACAGATATCAAAGTTTGAATTTCCCAGAGGGTTCCTGTGCTGCAGAAGAGAAGAAACAAAGCTGTCGTTTCCCACACTGCATAGTGACCCTCTTCTAAGGTGACAAACACCTGACAGTACAGAGTGAGGTAGCACAGAAATTTCTGCATGAGATCCTTCACTGTGATTCTCTTACACATAGGAATTTTCAGACTTTTTTTGTTTTTTTCTTGGTCAAAATAATCTGTTACATACAATGCTGAGATAGCCCGGTGCTTTTGATCCATATGTGAGCTGGCTTTAAAGCCTGCTTCTCCTTCTTCCACCTTCACATTTTGGCGTGAGATCCGTTTTGGGAGAGACATGATCAAATGCATAAAAAACCAGCAGCAGTAAGGTAGCTGCCTTGTCTCTCTCCAGAGAAGATGGGGGAAAGCACTGAGAAAAACTCATCCGCAGAGAGGGAACACTCTAGGCATGCATATTAGTCCAGCAGGACACATTTGTATTGCACACCTGACTGCACTGGAAACTGTCATAAGAAAAACATCAGGGAGAGAGCAAAATTAGCACCCATTCTCGCAGCAGGGGCCCTTGAGATTTCTTGCTATGATCTTCCTGAATTGTTTGTCTATGGCAATTCAAACATAATGTGGAATCTAGGAGCAGAGCAGCCGCTTCCCTTTTCTGGGCCATCTAGACATGTGGCTGTACTGTATATGTGGCCAGTGAAAGGTCACAGCCTGGCCTAGTCAATGATAGTAAGTTGTACACCAACTGCTCAGCATGCCTGCTGTGAGTTATACTGGATGAAAGAGAGGGAAAACTACTGCTTTTGGCTGATTAGAACTGTCTCAGATCAAAGCAGATCAAATATGACCGATGATGTACTCTTCATCTTCTTTTCATTCTCCATCCCCAAATATATTTTGCAATTTTGCTCCAAACCATGAACGTAAAAAGCTTCTCACAAAGTACAGTTAAAGGAAGCTTCAGAATGAGGAACACAGGCAGCCTGAAAACTGAGCAGGTGTGGGTAGAAAGCAGGGCTGGCAGGGCACTAATCATGGGAAAACACCTGGCTTGGAATTTAGCACACCACCCCACACTCTCATTAGCAGCAAACCAGCACACAGAGCAAAGAACAGCTTTGTGGCTGCCTCTTCTAGATGACTGTGTGGAAAGCAGTGAGATGGCATTTAGGTCAGGAGACAGGGGCTAATTAAAAGTGGTCCTAAACTAACAGCATGACAGACTGGATTCCTGATTTAAATTTCCCTTGAAGAGGGACACAGAAATAAGAGCACAAACTCTGAGGAAAAGAAATTAGTTAATGAAAGTGCTTCCAAGACACCAAGATTATGTTTAAGTGACAGGAAGAGGATTATGTACAGTCTGAGTCTGGACTACCTCTTCCCTTAAGTCATTTGCAATACAGAAAGAAGCACACTAACCTATAGGTAACATAAATAGTGAAATACCTCTTAAAATATGCAGTCAGTGAAAAATGTTGCATTTAGAAAATTACTTCTCAGCAGATTAATTGCTTTTTCCAGCATGCATTACTTAATAGTCCCTCCAATCCATTGTGGTCTGGATGATGTATTTATCATAGAACTACCAGCATTTCATTCTACATTGCCTTTTCTTCAAATCTAAACACAAGGGACAATAAAAGACGAGGAAAGAAATGTAACTGAAATAGAGTCAGTGGAAATCCCACATTGCCAGCTTTACACAAATAATGATTCCCATTTATTTCTCCAATCCCTAGCTCCTCTATCCTACATAAGTAAAAACAATGGTCAACCACCAAAGACTAAACCAGCATGATTTCCAGTTTTCTTTGTGTTTTTTTGACAAGGACTAACATCTTTTTGTGGGTGGAATATGATAATTGCTTCTTATATTTGGGGAAAAAAACTCAAAAAATGGAACAACAACACATTATGCTATAATCAGTTTGTTACTTTGCCTAGGACTGTGTCTGTTATGGAGCCAGACTCACACAGCTATCCATAAATGCAGTTATTTGAGATGGTATTCCCATGTCAGCTCAGCGGCTCAAGAGAGACCCCTGCACTCTGTTCTTATATTCTTTTAATAAACAGTTCCTCTAATACCAAACTGGAGCTGTCTGAAATCAGAATACTCAAGTAATAGCAGTAAAACAATGCTTTTATTGCTAATGGCAAGGCTCAGACTTCAATCTCAACACACACATTAGTTTGCCCTCCACAGCTGGTGAAATCTATCCTTCATAGCCCATATATGAAATCTCACTAAATCTAAACAGATGATACAGAAATGGATATGACTCTACAGGAAAAGGTAGAGTAAACAGACAGCTGCTCCTTTCAAGGGCAGGGAAGTCTGGTGGCACACTATCAGGGCCCTAGTTACAGAGAGAACCCTTATTTGTTCATATTAAAACAAAAGAGTTGCCTTGCAGGAGGAAAGGCTTTGATGCTCTAGTGCAGTGGCAGGACTTGGTGGAGGCCAACAGAGGAGTGCCAGATAACATACTGATTGAGGAGGCTGCCTGTGCCACAGGATGCACCTGTCCCCAGCACCTGAGCAATCCTGAGGAGACAGCTGGTCCTATGCATACTTCTTGTAGATGCCCCACACCCAGAGGAAAATCAGAGGAAATAGCTTAAAAGCTATTAAATTGTAGAGTTTCAGGATCAGAATTTCTGCGAATGTACATTAGCAATAGGTTTTTATGGGTCTGTCCTTCAAACTAATTCACCCCTAACGAAAGAAGCAAATCAAGAGCAGCTTATCCTTTTAAATTGTGCTTCCTCACTGCCCTTTATGGTGTCCTCCCTCCCCACTTAAGCACTGCATTTCAGTTTGGGTGCCTCAAATTGGTTGCAATTTACAAGCATGTTATCCTCACAGTCGGATATTGATGGGAACAGCATGGAACCCTGGGGCTCTGTGGACAGCCTGCAGGCAATTTTTGGGATACTGCAGGTGGAAGGATTAATTATTTCTATTTCTAAAGGCTGCTGCTCTGAGGCATGACATCCCTTCTAGGCATATAAAACAGCAATTAACAATGCCAAATACGTCCAGACAACCGTCTACTCTGAGATAGCCACACACATCTTCAGGCTGGGTCTGTTAAACCATTCACATTCACCACTGCTGCTATGGGCTCAGCTGCAGTAAACACCAGACAAAGAAGTCACAGATCAGAAGTGACTTTTCCAGTGCTTAAGGTCAGATGTCAGGCAGCCTCAGAGCACTCTGAGCCTCCTCAAGGCTTTGAACTGACTTGTTGGAGAACAGAAAGGGTCTTCAGGAACACAAAAATGACTATTAGGGCCCATATTTGCAGCTACCACTAAATTTAATGGTCCTCCTATTCACAGAATACATATTTGTGGTACCACACCACTTATTTGAGCAGCTGAGGATGAACAGAGGAAGGCACTGAAAATGGACTAGGTCCCGAAATAATCTTCAGATGGAAATAAAAGTCTGGACAATGCTATGGTGCCATTCCAGACTCTGTAAATTCTGGAGCACCCTGGGAGATGTGAAGCTCCGTAAGTAGCATTGGACTGCTGGGTGAAAACAAACACTGTACAGGGATGGATCTGCTGGGTGAAAAAATAATATTCTTCATCAGCAAGCCTTAGCAGAAATACTAAGAGATCAGTATTTGTTTGGAGCATAGTACTTCAGAAAGGTATGGAGCACTTTTGATAAAAACCCTTAGGACAGTAATAAGGACATTTCAGATAGGTCGGGAAAACAAGAACTACCACAAAGGAGGACTCTAGAGGGAGGAAGCAAAACTGACTAGAAGTCTGGCAAAGAGAAACACTACTTCCTGCAAGAGAAAGCAACAAGTCTTACATCACAGCAGAAAACATTCAAGCTCCATACTAGGAAAAACTTTCAAGCAGTAGCAATAGACTGGAACAACCTTCTTGGAAAGGAATCAGATACATTATTAGAGAACTTCAAGGATGAGCTAGACACACATTTGTCATGGCTGTTTCAAGTATGGTTGGTCCTGCCTTGGGTGAAGGGGGGAACGACTGCTTTTGTAAAGCCATCCCTGCATGCCCAGAGCCTGTATGGATAAATGTGGAATAGGAACCATGTGCAAGGAGCCCTGGGCTGGCACACCATTTGCTTAATGATCACTCTGAATTTTCAGACGGCTACTTACTCTTACACAGGTCCTCACCTCTATCCTGTACAAAGCATGTTGCAAGCAGACAAAAGCAGCAAAAATAACCATGTTTTAGGTTTTAAGTATAAGGCTGAAACAATACATATTGTTATGCAGAGGAGAGGCTGCAGAGTATAAAGACTTATAAAAACAGGCTATCTCTTCTGCATCACAAAGACTTTTCTTCACAGGAGATTTATTTTGGCAATTTTCACTTCACTTTCAGTATAAATAAGTATCAAACATCTTCTGGATTCTCATTTGCTGGGACAGAATGCTTACTTTTTTTCACAGGCAGAAATCCTTTTCAGTACAGTAACAATCTTTACAGAATCGCAGGACCACTGAATCAATTAAGTTGGAAGGGACCACAGTGGGTCCTCTGGTCCAACCTCCCTACTCAAGCAGAGCCATCCTTGAGCACATGGCACAGGATTGCATTCACAGGGTTCTTGAATACCTCCAGTGAGGGAGAATGCACAACCTCTCTGGGCAATCTGTTGCAGTGCTCAGTGACTTGCACAGTGAAGAAGTTCTTTCTCATATTCAGGTGGAACTTTCTGTGCATCAGTTCTTGCCCATTACCTCTTGTTTAATTGGTTTCTATGTCTCATTTTCCTTCCTTACAGCAGATATTCAATTAGTTGGTAGCCATTTTATTCTAGAGATCCATGTATCCTTCCATACCTAGTGAGATCTTACAGAGTCTAGATTCTACTACAGACCTTTGTCAGCTGGATACATCCAGTCATGTGAGTGACAACAGCTGAACAGACATCCACCTCCATTGATTTGCTATGTTTGCTCTGAATATGCTGCTAAATATATACTTCAGGAACAGAGATATACATAAATGGCAAAGATTGTACTGAGGAGGATACAAGTTGCTTATTAGCTTTTTCAAGCCAGTCTTAGCTGGCAGAAGGGAAAGGACTGTCCTCTGGAGGTATTCAAATACCATTATGAGCAACTGACTCTCTTTATTCTCATTTTCTTACTTGATGGGCATCCAATAACAATTTCCAGTCTTACTTTGATATTCAGTATTGTTGCATAGAAAGCTCTAACTGGCAAGTTTCATTTATTTCTGTAGCAGTTCCTCTTTGTTCAACCCACCAGGTCTACATCCATCTATGGACTTACCCAGCTGCAGACCTAGCATGTTTTAATCTGTTTGCAAATTTTAAAATTATAAAAGAGAGTGAAAGCAAAGTGCAATGTCATTTGAGGAATTTTTCAAATAAAAATTAAGACATTGATCTAAAACTAGTGACATAGGAATTGACCTCATATACAAGTGAAGATATACAGGACATCAGCATAGCATTCTTCAAATATATTTCCTGTTTTGACTAGAGAAAAAAGGTTTTAGACTTGATGATATAGAAAAGATCAGAAGACTATTCATTTTCTCTTGTATTATTCCATTTCAATTAATTGAAAATAATAATGTTTGATATTTTATATTATACTCTACTATTTCAATATGAATTAAAATTATGATTACTGAAAATGGTTGTTTTCAAATCATTGCATTTTAAGACTACTGAAACCAGTGTAACACACTATGGATGGAAGTGTGGTGATGCACCTTCTCCCCCTACCAACCCTAGGGCTACACTGTGATCTCAGAAATGCTCATTAGGGCTCATTAGGGCTCAGCACCTTGGCTAAGTGCCTCTTGAACTTGTCAGAAACACTGTCTGTTCCCAGGAACTTATGCTGTCTAACGAGCTCCTGCTTTATAATAAACAGCCTTGGAAACTTATTCTTCTTTCCTGAATAACAACCCAAGTGGAACAACATTTTTTTATCAAACTTTCAAAGAAAGTTACCAACACAAATTGTTGGCCAGCATGGAAAATTATTGTGATAGCCAATGCTCTTGTGATCCTATAAACACTGGTCCTAATGAACTTTGTCATGCTTTCAGTTTTACATTAAACCTGCTTTTGCCTATACCTTTACTGGTGATTCTTTAAGCAACCTAAACCACTTTATTTCCACAGAAAGGTGCCTTTGTGAAGCAATAAGCTCTGTTATCTTCTTTAGAATTGCATATTCTATTTTGGTCAGAGACCATATCACAAAACTACTGACCTATGACACAAGTGGGACAAATGTCTGTCCTGCTGAGCTGTTCAGAAGCTCTCAATGATCAAAAGCATGGAGTGGCTAGAGCAGACTGGGAATGTGCAGAAATTACGTACATGAGGTCACATTAAAACTGTAGGAGAAAGAGCTACTCTAGACTGATTACCAGATCACCACAACTTTAAAAAAGCATTACACTAAACAGGATCAAAATAAGCACGGGGACATGGCTCCTCATATGTCTCATTGTGCTGGTAGTACTTCTTGTCAAAAGGTATAAATTCTTAAGTTTGACTAAAACCTGAAGAATACCACTAGGGACAGGTAGTCCTTAACAGAAAGATAAATTTTATTCAGAAAATCCCCTAAACAGATGAAAGCTGCTATTTTCTTAAGGAAAACATATAACTTGGCATGCTCCCACTCTTTTCCAGGCATCCATTCAAAGCCACTGTGCTTTGTTCTAGTTGGATTAGGGTTTTTCTGCTTCAGAAATATTTCCAGTTTGTCAACAATGCCAGAATCACAAACTTCACATGGAGACAGACAGACCTTACAAACATTCGGACTCTTAGCATCATAGAATCATAGTATCATTAAGACTGGAAAATGCTGCTAAGTGTGCTGGCTTGAGCTGGAGTAGAGTTAACTTCCTTCATAGAGGCTAGTATGAGGCTATGTTTGGGTTTTGTGCAGAACACAGGGTTGATAATGCAGAGATGTTTTTGTTGTTGCTGAGCAGAGCTTACACAGAGTCAAGGCCTTTGCTGCTTTCCGTACTGCCACACTGGCAAGGAAGTTGGGGATGCATAGGAGATTGGGAGGAGACACAGCTGGGACAGGTGACCCAAACTGACCAAAGGGATATTCCATACCATATGACATCATGCTTAGTGTATAAGGTGGGAGGAAGAAGGAGGAAGGGGGAACAGCTGGAGTGATGGTGTTTGTCTTCCCAAGGAACCGTTACGCGTGATGGGCCCTGCTCTCCTGGAGATGGCTAAAC
>NW_008670006.1:1252-16675 GCF_000695815.1 Acanthisitta chloris | reverse complement strand
CCTTTTATCTCAACTCACAAGTTTTCTCACTTTCCCCCTTCCAATACTCTCATTTCCCCCATCCTGTTGAAGGAAAGCAAGTGAGCAGCTGTGTGGTTCTCAGTTGCTGGCTGGGGTTAAACCACAACACTAAGATATCAAGTCCAGCTGTTAACGTAGCATTGCCATGTCCACCACTTAATCATGATCCTAGACACCAAATTTGAGAAAGCTACATCCCTCTCTGCACCTAGTCACTTCAGTGCATTATTCAAAACTGATGGAGGATGCCACTTAATTCTCTACACTCTTAATTCCCTATACCTATCTTAATTCCCTATTCCTATCTTCTTTTTCTTCTGTGGATGAAGACAGGCAGGAACTGAGTCCAGAAAGCTCCAATGAGTGTTATGGCCTCCAAAATTCCAAGTTATGCATATCTATTTCTTTTGATGCCCAAGTTTTCCACTATGATGAAATTTTCTAAAAGAGCTCAGAACTGGCTGTTTGCTAGGGACAAAATGAGTCAGGCAAGCCGCAGAAATCAGCAGAATCTTTGCAGTCAGCAGAAATATGACCCTAAATGAGAACTGTTCAGAAGCAGCTCAAGTAGCCAAAAAATGAATAGGACAAAAAAGAAAGGAAAAAAAATAAATGAGAGAGCAGTGTATTTCTGGAGTCAAGATTTGTCAATGAGAACAGAAACTGCCAGGTGCGGGGGAAAGCTGTTACAGTTCTGCACACCAGAACTAACCTAGCTCCAGTTTCCCAGCTAATCAGCACACAAGAGAGGGAATAACCCTGACAAGGTTAAAAGAGCTGAGTGCTAAAGTAGACAGACCAAACTGTCAGAAAATCAGGTTATTTAAGGTATCAGAAAAGAACTAACCCAAAACATGGTAAGTAGAATCACTCCTAATCTCTGCAGAACACTAGCAGCCTCTCAGGCTCACATGCTGATTTAAACCAGTGGGGACAACTCCACTCAGTGGAGAAAAGGCAAGGAGAGTTTAGGATGCAATCATCTATTTCTGGTTTGCATTTCAATAGGTCCCCAAAGCCTGAATGCTGCACAGGGTAGTAGCAAAACATGTTCTGTCCAAATATGCTGACTGCTTAAAGGAACAAAGCCAAACAGGAGCAGGGAGACAGAGGACAGTATAGGAAAAATACATCATTACTACACCTAATGGCAGGCAGTGGGTATGATGAATTATACCCACATAAAATTTACATGATAAATTTTCTGAAGGTAGTACAGCAAGTTTTAAAGACACAAGTTGAGGAAGATCTGGTATCCTTATGTTCAGGATCGGGAGCTAAATGTCTTCTCCCTGATAACACAGATGATTTAAAAAAAAGAAATAAAGAGGCAAGTATCTACTTCAAAATACATCTTCTGAACATGCTACTACTATGCAGCATTCCCAAGCCACAAATATGGGACTGGGTGAACAGTCCAATCAAGCCTTGCAAAGTTTAATCGTAAGAGTTACTATACTGCTGGACCTATGTTTAAAAAAAGAAAAACAGAATTTGCTCTTATATTTAAAGGAGAAAAAACAGCCTGAAGAGTGTGCATTTGAATTTGGGGTTTTCATGGTAGTTATATCCAATGCATTCTGATCTTTTAATGGTCTACATTCTTTGGCTCAGGAGATTCAGCTTCAAATCACAGCTCTGCTGCAGATGTCATTGTGTGACCTTGAGAAAATCCACTTAACCTCTTTTCTTTCTTCGTCTGTGAAACAGAAACAACACTTCTGCCCTCCTTCATTAGGGCAACAGGAGCAAAAATATTCCAGTTATCTCTGTAGACAACTGCAGTCATGCCGAGAAACTAAAAATAGAAAGGGAAGGAAACAGCAGTTACATAATCCTATCATATTAAGATCAAATTGCATATATATATATATATGTAAGTATATGGATTAACTAACTTAGATTTTTTAATATTGCTTTTTGAGGGGGAGTTGTTTGTTTGTTTTGCTGCTTATTTCTCTTTTACAGGGGTAGGATTGTGAATGACTCTCTATGATAATGTACCTTGAAAATTATATTTTTAATACAGTTTTATCAGCAACTGACATACAGTATCATAGTCCCAGTACAAGTTTCACCTCCTATCTTTCTGCATGGGCATTATATTCAGCATCCATATATGATTATTTCATGTCAGAAGTCCTGTAAAATACACCTGAACAAGTTTTTAACTCATGATATTTGCAAGATGGCTGCTAACAGTTCAAATACAAGCATATGCACTTATGATGTGAGTCACTGAATAAAGTCTAAACTGCAGCAAAAAAGAGTCTCTAAGTGGAAACAAGCAGTAGTTTATCAAGGGAAAAAAAAGCAGAATTATATTCTGCAGAGGTAACAATCAGAGGTGCAGGAAGAGGACATGAGTTTCAATATAGCAGAAGACAGGAGAAATTTCAAGCAGGAAAGCTATCAGCTGTTGTTTTTTCCTGGTTTGCTCATTGAAGCAGCAACTGTATTTTTAAAAACAAAACAAAACAAAACAACAATAATAAAACCCAAATATGGCTTAAATCTCTAGATCTCTTTCTTCTTTTTCTGGCCATTTCTCTGCCATTTGCTGGGGTCCTGTCACAATCTATAAGCTTAAGCAAGCACATCAATGACATCCAAACTCATGGCACGTGGATAGCCTCTTGCCCCCACAGGCTCACCATACATCCTAGGACAACCTGCCTATTTTCAAAGGCAAACTTCCTGTGGGTAATCTATGACTCAGTTCTTGGCATACTCCTGCTGTTGGCAGCTGAAAAGACATGTATTTTTGATTGCGTAGGCCACCCAAGGATTTTTGTTTATGTTTGCAAAATGCTTCATAGAATTATGGGCTTCTGAATAATGCAGGGATTCTCCTTGTGACATTGTTTTTGTTTTATATGAAAAGATGATGAATTATGGAAAAAATCCATTCTTTTTTTCATTAATAAAAGACTGAATAACTTACTATGAACTACAGAGATCCATCCCTGATTTATCTCTCATCACAGAAGGACAATAGGGTGATATAGACCTTGGGGAAGTATATGATTTCTGGGTTATTGTTACTGGTAGCTTATTTCTGAGACATCTGCAGTCCCAGTTAACACTAACTCACAGAACTGCAAAGCAGGCATAAGTGTCTGGCCCTTCTAATCAGCTGACTATAACCTAAATTTATACTGTTAGCAGTATGTCATCTATTTTGCATTCAAATTGTGATGGGAACTGTCGCATATCAATGGCCATGCATTTGCTGTTTATCTTACTCCATCTGCTGGGACATGCAGCTCTTTGCAGAAGCATAGCAGAGGGCACAGAAAAAGCCAGATGCACTTATGACAACAGTGTATACTCCTCTACTTAGGAAGTGAAGCCAAACAAGATTGACTAGAACTTGCATAGTTCTTATGAAACTGTTAGTCAGCAGATCAATGCTGCAGGTGCTGCATGCCTCTGAAATCCAAATGGCAACCAAGGCAAGCACAGAGAAATGGAGCTGAAACACAACAGGAAAATGAGATTAATGCTGCTAAAATTAAAGGATAATGCTTTGTGAACTGCCAGAAACAGATAATGAATATTCACTTTCAGTTCCTACTTGGAAAGTGAATTAAAGGAAGATGGCATGCATACAGCAACAAAACCATCCAGGAGGGATAGCAAAGGAAAACAAAATGTGCTCTTCTACCAGTTGTCACATGCTAAATATTTGACAGTGGCAACCATGTTCCCAGCTCAGGTTGTGCTTCATGCTGTGAGTGATGACTTGCTACAGAGAGAGCTTGCCTGTGTTCCTTTCTGCTGTCCTCCTGCCCTTTCTTAAATAATATCAAAAGACAGCCACTGCAGAAACTACTGAATAATAACTTCCGAAGTAGCATTTTTCCACCAGCTTGCACAAGGTGCCCAGGGTGGTGTATGTAATATAAAACAGATTCTGCCATGAAAGGCTTTCAGCATAAACTGTCCAAAATGGTGGGAGAAAGGAAAGGTTGCTATTCCCAATCAGCAGACAAAAAGCTGGCCCTGGAGTTCCATCTTCTGAACCACAGAGCCTGTATGTTCTGCATCAGTACTCCTCAGCAGTGCTTCTGTCAGGAAAGTAGTAGTATGAGTCATATCTGTTGCTAATGCTGGAAGTAAGGCACATCTTTGCACAAAATTCACTAAATTTTTCTCTTCACAATCCTACTGTGCAACAACATAGCCAGCAAATATATAGCACCCTCAATGTGCCTTCTCCTTCTAAACTGATATGTGGTTTACCATCAAGTACTGATGTTGCCCAGGCTGTTCTCCCTTCTGATATGGCAAACGCAGAAGCCACTCCAAGATTCTTTACTGTGTTCACACAATGGTACAAGTGCTCTCAAATCTAGTATTAGCACTTTTCGTAAATAATTTTTGAATTTTACTTTCTCATCAGTGCTGCAGGATCCACAGAGGTCTGAAAAGCCCTGATATTGCATGAAAACAGAGCATGCAGACATATGTGCACACATATGTAAACCAGAAGATCAGATTTCAGATAGTGTATTCAAGTAGTGAATATAATCAGAAGCCCACAGTCAAACAAGTAGCTTCATAAGTATATTGAACTGGTATTCTCCTAAAAACGCTTCAAAGAGTCCTCATGATCCAAAGGGACCAAGATACTTCAATGATATTAGGCAGATTATGTAAATTACAGAGGTCAGTGTAAATTTATCTCAAAAGGGCTAACGTAAAAATTTACCCACACCTAGGGAAATATTTCACACAGTTTTGTATATAGGGCTGAGAGCTCATTATATCCTACCTTAAAACCTGTATTCCTCTCAGTTCAGAAAGCAGCCGTGCCAACTGGTCAAGGATTGTCTGAGCCACAGGTTTATTACACACTATACATCCATTTTCCTTATCTCAAAGTTGGAGGGGTTCAGGGAGGGTTCAGTTTGTTTGAGCTTCTCAGCATCACTAACTTCTCTTCAGGACATCAAAGAAATGAGAGACCTGGAAGAGAGAATGGAAAATACTCTGAGTACAGCAATACAAATTGTCGGGCAACATATGCCACTTCAGTTTGGTGGGTTAAAACAAGCATTGCATGTGCTGGTTAGTGCAGATATCAAACAATTTCTCTTTTTCAGATTGCCTGTTTACTATGCCTCTCTATAAAAACTTCAACAATTTGCTACTGCTACACACCAAAAAAAAAGAGTGATCCTTCAAAGCAGGATGCTGGTATGACCCATGTTTGGGCATCTGTCATTCCAGCATTTTATGGCAGGGATAAGCAAGATTCCTCAGCTCTCATGAGCAGGTGGGGCCCTCCTGGCCACGTCTGGGATGTGTTACAAATCTGCACCATCAGGCTGCCAAGCCACAAGCTTGAAAACAGATGAGAACATAGCTGGTTGGAATGCATTACATGCCTCAAAAAGTGGCATAAAGGTTAAAGTGTATTTACTCTTCACCGGTCTGAAAGAGATCAGGAAAAAGCACACCTGCCCTCAAGTTTACTTAGAGAAAGGCCAGGCCTGGGTAAAGCAGTATGAGTTTTCTTTCATAGGCACTTCCATACTGCAGGAGTCAGAGATGAACTCAGAAATCAGGTATACTTGAAAGACTACATAGAGCAGACTGCAAGAAGTCCCAAACCCCATAGTTACATGAAGCCTTCCACAAGCAAATCATCTCATTCTGTATTATGAGGGGGTTACTTTTAGCAGCCAGCAATGGCACTGCTGCAGATACAGAAATACCTCATGGCATAAGTCAGGCTGCCTGGTAGATAGTGGCATAATGTACACAAGCCTCATAGCAGCAACCTGCAAAGCCCCTCAATGAATTATTCCCTAAGTCACAGATGGAATAGTTGACCCCTTGGTCACAGCAGAACACCAGCCCTTATTGTTGATGCACAATGTGTGTGCAGCAGTTTTGAGACTTCATTCTAGGTATAGATGAATTAGATACAGCAGATTCAAGACACACAAAAAATTAAAATCAAAAAATTAATGTAAGAAAGCATAAAGGAAAACTTACTTACTTGGAATGTGGTCAAACCCTGCACAGGCTGGCCAGAGAGACTGTGAAATCTTCATCTTTGAAGATGCTCGAAACCCAACTGGCCACAACTCTGAGCAACCTGTTCTAGTTGACCCTTATTTTAGCAGAAAGTTTGGATTAGGCAATCTCTAGAGCATCTTCCAGTCTCAACCATTCTGTGATTCTATGAAACAAGCATGTTTTACTGTCACAAAACGAGGTGGTGAGGATATAAGTCACAACTTTCAATCTGCAGTATTATGCATGTTTCAGGCAACTTTGAAATCATTAAGGCACTATGAAGGTGTTAATTTCCACAAGGGATTGTGCAGTTCTCATAGCACCTCAAGATCAAGAAGACACAAGGGTAGCTTTAAAGCTGCTCAGAGGTTCTTCCCTGTGTCCCAAGCCCTGCCACAAAATTCTCCACTCCATGCACTTTCTTTAAATATTTAATTTAAACCTATCTTAAAAGTGGTTTGAGATAAGATTTTCTGCTATCACGAAGACTTCTTTCTGGCAACCTTGGACATCTCAGAAACTGGGATAACAACAAAGCATACAGAATTGCCTATGGAGAGGTCATGGAGGACATTCCAGCTAAAATTCTTCTGCTGGCTAACACTGAGAGTCACATGACTCTCCTGTACCCTCTGATTGATCCATTTAGCATTCAGTACCTGTAATCTGTGTGCTTTTACTGCAGCACTAAAAGGATTTCCCTGGCTTTACTTTCCTGTAATTCTATGCCCAGAGGCAATTCAATTCCTGCCTGGTACTGCACAAGATGACTCACTCTTCTCTATTAAGAATTCCATTACCAACAAGCAATGACTCATCAGGACCAGATTAGCAATGCCAAGGTTTTGTGACTGGCCATTTCTCATTCAACCTGAAATTCAGCATACTCACAATCCTCGGGTATTTGGAAAAGAGTGCTTGCATCTACTGAACCCATGTTTTCACTTTGCAGTAAGCATGCACTTGTACTCTTCTGTGTGCTACCCAGTTCCTCATAAAGACACTTGAACAAAAAGTTTCCTTGGACAGATGTAAATATTTGGAAGACAGCTGTGTGGAGCTCTTTGGAGATAGCAAAATTAACTTTGGCAAAATTAAAGTTCGTAAAACAGCCTGCTCCTTCCCTTGGTCTAGCTGAAAAGCTGTGGAAAGACAATTCCTTTCTGCAGTATATCTTTCTGATAAATCTGATACACATGATACTGAGAAGCAGACTGCAAACAGGAATTGAACAGTTAAAGCTGAAAGCATAAAGAATAACTTTACTAATAGCACTATTTCAGCTTAATTAGCAAAATAGCAAGGATTGCATAGTACAGACAAGAAGCTTCACTAGTGGCATTGATCTGGCTTGGCTGGCGAAACGATGCACCTTATCTATAAGACAGTAGAGCTAACTAGACTCAAACCTTGGCAGTAGGAGGAAAACTAAGACCATATAAGTTGTGGAATTAAGAAACAAAATGTTCAAGATAGAGGCAAGATCAGCAAGGCATGCAGAACTGTACAAAGGGGTAAACGGTTGCATAAAAAGGGTGTCCAAAGGGTACTGAGGAAGGGGAGATGCTTCATCTTCACAACCACTGAAAGACCACCAGGACCATGGGACTGATGTCAGGAGGGAGAAGACAGAGGAGGAGCATATGATAATGATTTCTGAGAACTAATTATAGTAATAACAACCACCCATTCCTGGAAATAATGAATATGTATGAGCATTTAGTGTATATAGACCATGAAGTTTCTGTCCCTGGTAGCACAAGTTTGGTGGAACATCCCCCTTGTGCCCAGGCTGAATAAGCAAACACCTGCTATTCAGAGATACAAGTCTGTGAGTAGTTCTTTTCCAGCTTTTCTCAGCATCACACAGATAATCCTGGGAAAAAAAAAAATTTGTTATATTGGAAGGCATTCCACTGGCAATTTGTAATTCTTGACTTTCAAGTTCAAGGGTATTGACTTCACTGCTTGCTTTCCATGCCCTCAACTTCTCAGTAAAACTTTTCATACCCCATTGCTGCAGCAAATGTAGCACAAATAGTTTGGACATAACTTCAAGGGGAACAAGTAAGATAACCACAAGTCAGTCCCAAGGCAAGGACACTGGGGTAGCCCTCACCAGCTGCGGAACTGGGACAATGTGTAAGAACAGATGGGGCACTGGCATCTATGGTAGCAGCTGGATGAGGGATGGCATGGACCTTGCCAGAACTCCCTCCTGACAGGCAGGGTCTGAGGGAAGAGAGCATGAAGCTCTCAGTATGCATCACTTCATCTACTGCTCCTCCTTAGCAGCTAAAAGCCAGCAAAGCTAAGCCCTACCCACACCATTCACGTGTGAAAAAAACTGTACTCTTCATCTAAAGTAGCACTTGACACTGTTCAGCTCTAAATCCGTATTGTGTGCCGTAGTATTAAATCTGCTGAGAAGGCAGCTTTCAGAAGCTAAAGAAGTCATTTAGAGACTGGCTGCCTGTGACATTCATGTCCTTTACCCCAGAGCAGCTCTGAATGGCAGTCTCACCTAAGCTGACTCAGGATTTGTCTGGTTGCTAACAGCACTGAAGTGATTCATGCTGAGTGACCTCTAGCATTATTGTTAGCAGCAGAGCACCAAGGCACACAATGCTTGGAAAGAATGTTTGGGGTTTTACTTCCACAAGTAACATGGTTATGGACTACCGGATGGTATTTAATGTGATTTTTTGTTGTTGTTGCTGTTAATTATCTCATACTGTGCAGAAACTATAATCAGAGGCAGTCAGATAATTCTGGAATGAACTCACATGAATTAAGATAGTAAACGCAACTTTCTTAATGCCTTCTAGGTCTAAGACTTAAGTCCGAGGACTTTAACAGTTTTTCAGCACTGACTCCTGGACTAATGCTGCTAGCAACACTGAATGTTTAAACATGTCAGATTGACATAAAGGGTTCATCTACTCTTTTTAAAGAGACATCAATTAAAGAAAATAACATGTTTTTTCCCAACAAACATACAAAATGACAATTAAGTTCTAGCTTCATTTCTAAATGGAGGTCTCAGGCAAGACCAAAAGCAAAAGGAAGCAGACCTTTGCAGCATTCCCTTTCTTTAAATGCAAAAGGGCCTCTATGTTATAATTTCCTGTCATATCTCTGGTACTGATAAATTGCATTTGTAGACTGTTTGACCTGCTGTACAAAATTGCTTTGCTTATTACATTAAGATGATGGGAAAACCAAATTAAAATCTCTCTCCAATTTCATCTCTTTGCTGAACAGCTTCCTGCCATTATGCAAGTTTGTCTTCCCAACAGATTAAGCAATGTTTTTAGGGTCATTTATCTGCCTTTCTGATGGTGGTGGAACAGAGCATAACTCATGTATGAAATTACAAGGCTATTTCTTCCTATTCTAAAGAAAAGAGAGCAGTGATTAGAGATCAAAACACTAGGAGTGCTTGCACACAAACTCCAGTCTAAGTGCTGTGAGTGACAGAAGTTCAGACAGCCAAGTATGAAATAACAAGTCCTGAAAAGCCTAAACCATAACTGATCTATATTCCTTCTCAGTAAAAATTAAAAAAACCAAACATCACAAACCAAAATATCCGAACACATCCTTTTGGGCTGTGAGTGTTTTCCTATTAATGGATGTTATATAAATAAGATCCATTTTGCACTGCCTCAGCTACAACAGCTTAGAAGTGACATTATACCATTTGTGTCAGACACAAGCAGCACCCAGAAATACTCAGCAATTCTGGGTTTTGGCTACTGCTATATTTCACTCCACACAGGCAGGATATCTCTCTCATATTCAGGCCCCATCATCACTGAGAACAATGCTTAGCCAGTAGAAATAGAACACTGAAAACCCAGATGAAACTAGAAAGAAAAAAAAAGCTATTTTTCTTTGCATATGTTAAAATACGAACTGTTAAATCCTCTGTATCAGAATTAAATTTGTTGCAGTTTTAAAGTTGCAACTGAACAACCACACCTTTACATTTTCTCAGTCATTATTGCTAAAATCCTTACTGCTTTGTCTAGCAGAAAAAATTAACTTTTTGCATATGAAGAATGTCTGAGGCCACTTTGTCTTTTCAGCTTGGAAAAAAGGAATTTAAGACACCTCATCATCACACACCTTCCTCACGAAGGGAAGTGGAGGGGCAAGCACTGACTTCTCTCTAGCAACCAGTGACAGGACTCGAGGGAATGGCCTGAAGTTGTATTAAGGTATGTTTAGGTTGGGTGTTAGAAAAAGGTTCTTCACCCAGAGGTTGTTTGGGCACTGGAACAGGCTCCCTGGAGAAGTGGTCACTGCACCAAATCTGCCAGAGTTCAGGAGGCATTTGGACAATGCTCTCAGGCACATGGTGTGATTCTTGGGTATGTTCTGTGCAGGACCAGGAGTTGGACTCGATTATCCTCATGGGTCCCTTCCATCTCTGAATATTGTACGATTCTGTGATTCTGTGAACCATGATACCACTGAATGAAAGAAATATTTCCTATATTGAAAACCTCGTCATATGTTGATACAGGCCAGTTATGAATAGCAGCAGTCAAATATTGCAGAAGAAAACACAGATTTCCATGACAAATGGCTTACAAAACAGCTGCAGCTTAATCTGGAAATCAAGATTTGTGTGCAATTTAACAAAGGTGAATGTTCAATTAGAGCTGTTCAAAGGAAAATGGAGGAAGATTTGTAGACACTGTTAAGGTATCTTTTCTCCAGTACAGTACAAGAGCAGACAGAATGGTGACTAGACTGAAAATCTATCTATTCAGCCTGGTGCTGTTGATGAAATGGAGGCCCACCTTTCAGAATTTAATAAATAAGGATATGCTGTGATAGCTGTTAAGGAGAGTGTAAATACTTTATATGTACTACAGACAAGGTGGACTTAGCCCAGGCAGATGAAGATAATCCTGTGATGTATAGAGATATGACATAACCAAAGCATGGGACTGAGGATGTCACATTTGCAGAGAGTCAAACATTTTGAATATTTCCTAAAAAAATCTCCAAAATACCACTGTAATACACTGAACACTATCTGCACTTCATTTTCTCATCCCATTCCCAATACAGAGAGAGTGTTGCCTGTTAAAGAGTTCAAAATAGGAACCGGATTTCACAACTCAATAGCAGATACTACTAGCTTAATGTAGCTATGTCAGGTATTATGCAGTCACAGGACCAGATGTCATCACTACCTGAGTTTTAGTCACTTGAAAACAGAGATTTTTTGATTGCATAAGTCTCATTTTGCATTAACATGTAAAGCCTGAAAGAATTTAACTCTATTAATAAATTTATAAGCCCAGCAAGAGAGGCAACTGTGTTAAAAATAGGTTGAGAGAGCTGGCTTCATCCAGGCTGTCAGAGCTTTCAGAAAGCAGACCTGAAGGCCAGCGCATGAAGTCTTCAGTGACAGCAAATTGGATTAAAATCATATAGCTAATCCATTAAGGTCAAGTCACAGTGTGACGTCTAATTGAAAAGATCTGTAGGTGAATTTGATAGTGCTTTTAAGGCCCTTGAGGCCCCTTAAGCTATTTGTGTTAGTCAAACCTGGTGCATGTACACCTGTCACTGCACAATTTTTCCCTCTTGTCTGGCTTGTTCCTAAACTAAAGCGAGTTGGAAAGGCTAATGATCACACAGCATCATGCATTACGAAGCACTGTTCACCTGTACCTCTGAAAAACTCACTCATGCCTCACTATAGACAGGGAAACTATATGTGCATATATAGGCTTGAGATAATTCACTCATTAATTTTCAGGGTATAACAAATGTCAAACGTGCTGATTAAAGACGTCCTCTTAATTCATGATTGCACACCATTCAAAAGATTGCAAGAGGAGTTTGAGCTTGTTCCTGCCAGGCACTAGGGTGCAATTTGTTGCTATCCAAACCGTAGAGGCTTTACTATGGCCTACCTTGCCTGAAACAGAACTTCTCAGGTATCGTGTTTATTGTGCCACAGCAGATCTTATCCTATTTTAACAAACTGTACTGTGTACTGCATGTATTCCTTGGCAGGTTTCATAGCTCTTTTGAATTTAAGAGACAATGATGACATCACTGTAGGACTACAAAGCTCTTATGTCTTTCAAACTGTCAGTCTTAGAGATTAAGGCTTTTCCTTCAATTGTAGATTCTTGCCAATAATTATCTATACTATGTTTTGGGTTTTTTTTAATTGACAGTATTCTTTCTGAGTCCACTTTCTTTCCCTCTTACAGGTCCTCTGGGTTTTCTTTTGTCTCCTGTCTTGTTTCCTTTTCTAATGATGGTTTGGGGAAAAAAATTAAAGAGCACTATGATATCTAGAGATTATTAATTATGATTTATTTTCTGTAATTCACAGTGTTCCCTCACTCCAGACCATTTGCACAATAAGGAATCATATCTCATTTAAGCCCTAGGAACTGTCATGTCAATTTTCATTAAAATGCATTTATATTTATATCTTCTATTTCATAAATATGGTAATCTTGTAATCAATGGTTGCACCATATTAATTAATTTCAGCAATTTTACAGTGGAATAGGCAGCTCAATAGCCAAAAAAAGGAACTAATTTGATTACTTGTCCTGATTTCAGCCTGTATTGATTCAGGTGTGCATCTTTAGTGTTAGACAAACCAGCTCAAATTCAATAGTGAAATTCACTCTGTTGCATTTGGTTATTTGTTGAAAATTATCAAAATGGCTGACAATTTGTTCAAGTTAGCTAAAAAGGTAGTCTCTCTCTAATAAGGGGGTAGCAATTAAAAACAGCTAGAAACACCGGGTTTTTTGCAGTTTGCTAATAATATTATGGCCTGTTACCAGGCCAGGGATTCAGATATATTATAGAAAACTGTCAAGAAGACAGTGTCTTTTTGACTCATCTTGAATGCCATTAAAAATAATGACAGTGCAAGATTGAACAATTTGTCCCAGTTAAGTTATTTGAGGCACAAAACAAGCTGTAAATACAACTTGTGGTCATACAACCTAACTAGCCAGGGAACACAGGCATATCTGAACTCACAGGCATGTAGAACTCACTATATGAGCTGCGACATGCTCTTGAAACTTCATCAGCTGTGCTTGCATCTCCTCCACAGATTTGTGAGACCCCTTTTCCATTTACACTACCATGACAGAGAAGGAGACAGGCACAATTACTGAGGGGCTTTGCACTGCAGATGGTGCACACAACACTCAGAAAACAACAACAGAGGCACAGACATCCCCTTAAAAAGACACTGAATCCCAGGAGGTGACAAGTATAAATCTCTTCTCCTGCCTGGATGTAGACATTTCACACAGAACAAGGACCTAGTTTGCAACTCTGCCCCTGGCCTCCAGTGTAATTCTTGACTGACTTCACAGCAGCACCTCTCATTCTTTCAGTCAGATTTAACCAACCCTAACAGGAATATGTCACTGTCCTCAATACTTTTGGACACCACACTAATAACAATACATTTGTGCAGTGTTAATGAAGTTATATCTTGTTTTGCAGCATTCACAGGACTGCTACATCTCCTACTGAATGTCCTCACTCTGTGGTAAAAGAGGATTGATCACTGAATGCTGCCACAATATACGAGAGATATAAAGCTATTGCAAAGCATCCAGGAGAACCAGGAAGGTGGTGGAGGGCCTAGAGGGGAAGCCATACAAGGAGTGCTTGAGGTCACTTGGCATGCTCAGCCTGGAGAAGGCAAGACTAAGAGGAGATCTCATAGCAGTCTACAGCTTCCCAATGAGGGGAAGCTGATGGGCAGACACTGATCTCTTCACTCTGGTGGCCAATGACAGGACACAAAGGAATGGTCTGAAGTTCTGTCAGTGGAGGTTTAGGTTAGATATTAGGAAAAGTTTCTTCACCAGAGTATGGCTAGGTACTGCAACAGGTTCCCCAGAAAAGTGGTCATTGCACCAAACTTACCAGAGTTCGAGAAACATTTGGACAATGCTCTCAGGCATGTGGAATTGTTCTTGAGGCAGTCATGTGCAGAGTTGAACTCAATGATCCTTGTGGGTCCCTTCCAACTCAGGATATATCATGATTCTGTGATGCTAAGGTCCCTAGCATTTTTGACATTGCTACCCAACCAGAAAACTCCAAGACGATGAGAGTAAGATGAGCAGAAAGACCTGAAAACTCAAGAAGGAAAAATAAAGATCAACATCCTGAAGGAGAATTGAAGATCTATCTTCTTTCACCTTGGTAAATACAATTCATTCTGCCCTTGAAAAGAGGTAATCATTACAGGGGAGTTCAAATTTTTACTCTACCTGCAAGCTCCCTTCTCAGCAAAACAGTAGTTCTGTTTGCACCCTTACTTCCACCCAAAGTCAACAAGTTGAAGGCAAAGCAGAACTGTGTACCAGAGAGGGAGAGGTTGTTGACACTGCATGGGTCTTGGTTCAAAACTGATAATCACGGCATCAAACTCAGTTACCAGACAAAAGCAGCTCTTCCAAGACTTCAACCAGGGCAGCTGAGAACTGCAAAAATGATGTTTCTCTGCTCTGAGACTGGGCAGAACTCATCAGAAAGGGAAGCTACATTGCAGGGAATTTTGACTGATCAATAAGCCCTTATAATGAGAAAATGCTCAGAGGAGATGGACATGGGTGACATGTCTATGAAGCTCTGAGAATAACATGGGATGTGATTGATGCTGGCTGCTACAAAGAAAGCTGATTTTATCTCCACATAAAAGGGACTTTGCTTTAGATAAACAGCTATGTTACTGGGATAAAAACTTGACAACTAACAAAAGTATTTCAAAGAGAAAAATTGCCTAGAGCTGGCTTCAACCTATGTGTGCTTTCCTAGTAAGACTGAAAACACCCAGCATATGGTGAGCATATTGTAAAGAATGGAAATTGGAATCACATTGGTATTTTGATAGAACTGTATTTTGCAATAACTATATTTTGCTAATTGTAATTTGCATTTTATTGTGTTTTCAGTGTATTTTGTACCACTTGCTAAATCAAAAACCCAACATAATATCAGCTATCTTCAAATAAGCAAATTTGACATTAAATATTATGCCCACCATGCATGGACCCTAGAAGAACCTGGTCATATTGTATAATCACATTAATGTGACTCAGTCAGTGTATCCAGAGACCTGAGATTCCAGACATAAAGGATACAAGAGCAGAAATTTTAAAAAAATCTTTCTCAAGAAGTTTAAAAGCAAAACCTAAACAAAGAAAGAAAAACCCCACTCTTAATCCTCTGTTTTCTAATAAATGGACGAAGAACAAGGATATGGAAAATGAAGAAATGTGTGCTTGTATCTTTCAGCTTTCTGATGTCGTTTTCAGTGATTACTCTTCTTCCTTGCTGGACATAGGA
>NW_008670006.1:0-1209 GCF_000695815.1 Acanthisitta chloris | reverse complement strand
AGGATGGAGAAGAAAAGAGATTTTACAGATTTCACCAGGATTAAAAAGTCCAGAATTCATTCAGAGAACCATTTTCCAAGGATGGCGTGAGTAGTGGGCCATATAGTGTGGACATCCCAACAAGAGATTGTATTCTGTTTGCTTGATTTGATCAAGTGAACAAAATATACTGAAAAAACTCCACAGTGGCAGTGCCATGAAAAGCAGGGGGAATACTTCAGCAAGAACTGAAAAACAACAGCAGCACCCATAGTTTTTCTGGCAGAAAGTATAAGGTGTGCATCATTTTGAACAGTGAAGCAGCATAACCTTCAGATCTGGGACTGAAATACGAAAAAGAAAAAAAAAAAGGAAAAAAAAAAGAAGAAACCAGATATTGCTGAGGGCTTACAGAAGGAAACTGGAAGAAGGGAATGTTATCTACACATGAAATAGAAATATGCAAGCAAATATGGACCATTTACACCAGAAATTTCATCCATAATCTCACAGTTAGATGAAGTAAAATTAAGATCCAATGACACTTAAGGTGGGAAAAGGGCAGTGTGACTTTTGCAGTTCCTTTCTGCTCTGTTTTTTTCAGCAGACTCATCTCAGACAGAGGTCAGGAGGGTTCTTTCTGGGAAAAGGCTACAAAGACAGACTTAACTGTTACAGACAATAGCAGCTAGGATTATGGGAGCCAGTCCATGGCTCTCTCACTCTGTCTGAACAAGAAGTGTAGTGTTTTGACACACCTAGATCCTTTTGGTAATGAATCACTGACACCCGGATTGTACCTCATTCTCCTGTTCTTCTTGCAGGCACCACATATACACCAGAAATAGAGGGGGTGGAAGTGCTGGATCACAACATGTTGGAAGCTGGGCAGACAAAGAGGTTCAGTTTGGCAGAAGACTGGAAAACAGAGACCGCCACTTGCTGGCAGAAGAGCCAAAGGAAATAAGCTTGAAGTCAGAGATACAGTGCTTGGCCATTTTGGTGGCAGCTGTCATGGAGCAGCTAAATATTAATCAAGATTTGTTTTACCTAGAGCAAAACTGTGAGCAGACAACTGGTGAAGGAAGTGTGTTCGTGGCAGGATTTATCCCTCATGCACAGTGGCAGAACACAACAGAGACATTTCTGCCCTAATGATGAGAAGCTCTTAGACTGCATCAATGGATGCTATTGCTTGTCTCCTGCTTTGTGTACAAGCAGGAGGCTTAT
>NW_008670005.1:0-12154 GCF_000695815.1 Acanthisitta chloris | reverse complement strand
AGGAAGGGGCGGGGGGAGATTTGAAGTGATGGCATTTGTCTCCTGAAGTAACATGATGTAATTGGGCCCTGCTCTCCTGGAGATGGCTGAACACCTGCCTGCCACCAGGAAGCGGGGTATTAATTCCCTGTTTTGCTCTCCTTGGATTTTGTTTTTCCCTTTAAACTGTCTTTATCTCAACCCATGAGTTTTTCTAGCTTTTACGGTTCCAATTCTCTTCCCCGTCCTGCTGGTAGGGGTGTGAGCAAGTGGCTGTGTGGTGTTTGGTGGCTGGCTGGGCTTAAACCATAGCATGTTTATACATTTTTATCAGCATCTAATAATCTTTATAATGCTAATATATTACAGAAGTTGTACTTCATACCAAGGAAAGTTATTCATGTCTTAAGGAAAATTCCTCCAAATGTAAATTCACTATATTCAGATTACAAGCAATCACTGTTAGTGAACTTTGGTCAAGATCAGCAATTGGTAGCAACCTATCTCATAAAATGGCTAAGGAAATATTCTGTGTTGTTACTCTGAAGTAACATTGAGCTAAATATGTCTCCAAATTATGCACAATATCGTCTGCATGAAAATGAAAACCAGCTGTCTGGAATCAGATTATTTATAACATATTATTAATAATGAACCTAACTAAAAAGCTGGGCAGAATGGCAAAGTACTGATGGGAGACTTCAGGTTTTAACAAGTACTTAGGGCACCTTGCTATGAGCACAAAGGTTTTTAGCTCCATCTGTGCTCTGGAATCATACTGCAAGTTGCTTATCCGCATAGAAATATGTATGTATCATCTTATTTTATCTGGAAAGTCAAAAACCCCTAAATGTGATACTAGGCACATCAGGATCAAAATGCTGTTTGCTACAGAGACAGATGTGTCTTCAGTGGACTAGTTCAAGTACTCCACAAGACCATCATTCCTTATTCCTTGCATATTTCCAGGTTTTTGCTTCCACTCTGAGGTCTTATACATTTAACATAGAGAATTACATGGCTATAATTTTCTCCCTAATGTCTGCAATCAGTTTATTTCACAGGAAATCAGGTTGTATTTTGTACCAAAAAAGAAACCAAACTGATATTGATATATGATTGAACATAATTTATTTACCAAAATTAAAATTCCTAAATGTATTTCACGTACCTTTTATAATGAAATATTTTTCTGAGATTTTGTTCCATTTGAAAAGAAAAATTTCTGTAGTAACTTGAAACAATGTTTAGTAGTTTTGAAATCAGCAAAAATTAAAACCAAATTAATTTCAATAATATACTGAGGAAGTTTTTATTGATATTTTATTTTGTTTTTGTTTGGATTTTTTTTTGCTTGGCTTTGGTTTTGGTTACACTTTCCCCAAATGCAATTAAATACAGACAACACTAAAACTTAGAATTTCAAACCCTTGCCTTATATGATAGTCAGATGCACATTTTTGTCCCATGAGACATATGAAAGCATTTGTGGTTCAATTTTGGATGTATTTTCTTCTTTTTAGTGATGATACTGGGAAAAAGAAAGGAAGAAAAATAATCTCAGTAAAACATTCCATTATAAAATGTAGGTGAAATAGATTTATCAAAAAATAATAAAAAATTATTCCAGTTTCTGAGAAAGCACATTGATGTGTCTTTAATGCACAGTACTTCCTACTTTAGTTATAAGAGTTGCACAGACTTTTCACACTAGTTAATAGTGGAATATTGATCTAAATAATAATATGACATCCCATCAATGAGGAGGAGTATATTATGGAACCTATATTTCTGTGAGCATGAGTTTGGATTTTTGTTGTTTTGCTTGGGTTTTTTTAATATACTATCATAAAATGTAGAGTCAAGTACTAGCATCAGCAAATCTTGCACTTACTACTAAATAAGAAGAGGATGTTCTAGAAATGAGCATTACAGCATACAACCTAAATATGCCCTCAAGAAACTGCCCTAGAGATCTTCAAAACTCTGTCTGTGTGTGATCAAGCTCTTTATATCAGACATCAAAGCTTCCTAGCAACATTCTTCTGCAGGAAGTTATCTGTTAGTTCTCCTGTAAATACTATAGTATTCTTCTTATGCTAACTTTTTTGTAAATGAAAGAATTTTGAAACAATTTCCATAATGGATTTATTTGTAAAGTGTTTTTGTCAACATTGGTTGACTCGTGATCCATGTGATGCACAGCCCTCATAAATAATATAAGTTATGCCCCTAAATCACCAGAATTACACTGAAGATTGTCTGCACTGCAGCTATGTTATTGCATTCATCATAGAGCAACTCAGAACAGTTTAATTCTTGGCAGAGCACTTAAGGGGGCAGGGAGGAGAGGAAGAAGGAAGAGGCAAGAAGCATTTGGAAACGGACACACTCAAACAGGGACTGAGTAATTCACCAGAGGCTGTAGAAGGAAATGGAACAGAATCATGAGCAGAATGGAAGTCTGCTGACTGCCACTACCTCCCACTAGACACTAAAACATGACACCTCACATATTTGATAGCTAAAATATTACAAGCTATCTTAGTGAGAACCTAGGATATTATTCCCTCACCTCCTGTTATTTAATTAAAAATTGTTTATTCATAGTGCATTGAAACCAGGAGATAAATGTTTAACAAAAAGCATTCTTAAAACATACTGAAATGTCTTTCAGGTGTTGTGAAGCTTGCTTGCTTGTTGTGTTTCCTGAAAGTGTTCTCCTGAACACTTGAGTGAGATCTGATTCTTGTACATCAACACTTAGTAGAATTACACGGAAATATCTAAGGTAATAGAAGAATATATATCAAAGTCTTTAATACTTCAGAAAAAATGAATGGCCATTAGTTTTGTTAATATTGAGGAAAGGAGCACAGAAGAAAAAAAGTAGGGAAGAGGAGATTAGGCAAGGAAAGACAGGTACCTGAGGAGGAAACAGAGACCCTAAGAAAAAAAAGAAAAAAAATGGAAAAGAACAGAAGAGCAAAGCCACTTAAAGACAACCTGGACAAGAAAGATGTGTGAGAAGTTGCTGAAAATGGAGCAAAAAAAAAAGGGTTTTTTTCAATTCAAATTGTGAAAATTTTCACAAAAATTTATGTGAAAAATAACTTGAGAACAAAGTTAAGGTTCATCCATATGTGGTCTTAAACTTCTCAAGTTCCTGCTGCTAAATGGCATGATGCAAATTTACTTTAAATTGTATGTTTATGACATGATTTGATAATACTTGAAGAATGCAAAAAATGCTTGCATAGACAATGTATTAGACATGTCTCAGTCCCATATTACCAGCACTTTTTAGTCAACAGCTTTTTAGAAACTGGTACCAAAGTGATATGTGCTTTTGTATGATCTAGTCAAAAAAGTTAATCGTTGATTAAAATAGAATCAAAATTTCCACTGCAAACAAAGGCTACTGAGTAAAGGCAAATCAGTTTTCATTTCAAGATACTCTTGAGTTTTGGAGTACAGTAGAACATACATTTTATAGCATAATTCTACAACAACCAGACTCATGAGTTTAAAAAAATTAATTCAGAAATCTTTCCTTTGAGAAGTCACACTATGGTTGTGACTTTTAAAGACAGCTCGATTTCACGCCACTATTTTCTTTCTCCCAGTACATCTCTATGCTACTCGTTAGTAAATAATGCTTGCACATCTTTCTCTCTTCTAGTAGAGCCAGACAAAAAAATAACAGGAGGGAAAACTTCCCTTCAGAGCACAGTCCAGCAAAAACCATAGTAGACAGGTAGAACTTGTGATCTGTGTGTCACTTAACAGTACTATGGATACTGTCTCTTCACCTTTTGGTTGATGGGATCTCTGGCTTTATTAGATACAGTTAATAGGTGTGTCATTCTTAAACCAGTGGAGCTCTAAGAACTCTGAAATTCCTTAGACAACAGCTGAAATATCCTGAACACAGACTGACAGTAGATTTCTTTACTTTGTTTTCATGAAGTTTTATGAACAACAAGTTTGAAACGAAAATTGAAATAATTAAAACAGGCAAATGTAATATAAAGATTTTTTTTTAAAAAAAGGATTGTATTCAGTACTTTTAAGAACCTCTTTGCCTGAATCTAGATGAACAAAGCGATGTTGCCTGTCATTCCTGTCTGCCAGTGTTAAAAGGTTTTAAACATATTTGGAAGCATAAGACAGAACATCTGTCCAAGCTGCCCTCAAAACCCTGCCTGATTCTTAGCAATTCCTCTGCTGCTAAATCATTTTTCATCTTGACTCTGCTTTCCAGGAAGGCAGCCCTGGAACAGGATCTAACAAGCTCTTCCTTGTCACCTCTGAGCCACAGATCATTGATTAAAATGGTGTATAGCCTCCTTCTTTCTGCCATCCTCCTTCCCACACAGTCTTTAAAATTACCCTAGGACAAAGCTAAAGGAAAGTGAGTGGGTGCAGTGCTGCTCTGAGGGAGACTTGAATCCTAACCCCTAAATGAGGCTTAGCCTTACTAAATTCTCTTTGCAACTTGAATGATTCCACACTAAAATGAAAGAATTCCTGTAAGGACACCTTGAAATGTGTCTTGAGACTGTTGTTATTCCCTTGCATATTGCAATGTGGTTAATCCACTTGCTTTGGCGGGACAATGTCAGAGACACCTCAGCAACTTTCCTCTTTGAAAGCTGTGTTTTCTGCCATGAGTTTGTCTTGAAATGAAAGAGCATGTGTATGTAGAGAGTGACACTGAAAGCATTGCCAATGCTGCAAGAAGGGGTTAAAGGATGATCCATATAAACAATAAATTATAAATTTAAATTTGTAATCCTCAAAGATAGCTCATATACAGTGTGAACTGTAAAAAAAGGACCTTACAGATGTCAAAACATAGGCTTTAAAGTGCACATCCAAATATTTTGAATACTTATTTATTTTGCACATTTGTTCATTTAAAATTACTTGTTTCCTTATATAATTTAGGTTAGGTCTAGCATGTTAAATACTGGAAGTCAAGAAAAATTAAGTCACACAAAACACTTTTTAATCTGCATAAAGAACACAGAGACAAAAATATTTCCTACTTAGACATGCCTTTTTTCATCTATATTTCACTTTATTAATCAGCATTCTAGTCCCCTGTGTTTGAAAGATTTTAAAAATATATCAAATCAAAAGGCAAGAACAACGGAATAAAGTATTAAATGTCAAAATGTAAACAAGTAAATTAAGTTTTATAACAGTTTACATATTACAAGTATCAAAGATTACTTGAGATATGATTCAACTAGGCAGAAGATGGTACAAACACACAAAATTTGTCTCTAACAGTAAGAAGGCCATGAAATAAATCCTGAAATAGCAGTATTTATTCTGAAGACTTCACAGAAAGAAAGACAGATATTCTGCTTAGATCTCAACCTCCAATTCTCACTCATGACAGATGAGGCAGTAGAAACAGAGCCTTATATGTTCACTGCACTCTTATCTATAACTGTGTTCCAGAATATGAGGTTACCAAAGGTCTTCCCCACCTGTCCAGTGACATCAAATGAGAGTCTGAGATACAGAGTAGCTTGCAACTAAATGTCTTCATATTAAGGTAACAGCTGAAGACACATTCCTTGAGTAAAATCTGTTTCCTTATTGTGAGGTCTCATTCTGCCCTGAATCCCAGATGTACTATAATTCACAGGCAAAGTATTTGCATTAAAGAAGAGGTTATGTCAGCCTTCTAAGAGCCCAGGCATCACTATTTCCATGGATGTAATTCACTGCCAGGTGTCATGAGACAGATTGCCAGAAACTTATTTTGGGAGGAGGTTTCTGGATGAGAATCTGAGAACACAGCTGTTGTTGCTGCCAGCCCAGCTGCCTGCTTTTGCATATACTCCCATGAACCACAGGAGGCTCACAAATGCAGGTTTTGCAGCCAATGATCCACAGACAGATTGTTGGCGGTTTTGCAGCTATAAGGCAGAGGGACCACATGTAGGAATACAACAAAGGTTATCGCTATTTAAGAATACATAGGATTTTCAGACTGATATGAGAATCTGAGCAGAATTAGCCTGTTTTTTATTTTGTGTGCAAGTATTCTTCCTAGACTCACAGAAAATGTGGAGAGCTCAGATAGACTGTGATCTTTACCCCCATAACTTTCATCTGGATCTTTTCCAGAGCGCTTTTCTTTAGACATTGATCACACTTCATACATTGACCACAAAGGAGAAGGCTGGAAGACTAAAGTTATATTGCACAAATCAAACTAAGAGAATAAAACCCTGTGCTAAAGCCAGTCATAATCATGCAAAACGTCTTTTTCTACTTGCATCTGATACTTAGGCTTGGGAACAAGAGATTAAGTGTTATTACCCACAGAACACCTATGCTGTAACCACTGGCAGAGGTTCACCTATCTTTAGAGCTTAGGTGAAATTTTGGTAAATGACAGAATTTATAGACATGACAAAACTGCACCTCACTGTGGACTGATGTTGAGCCTTCATCACTAGACTGGAACATCAGTACTACAGAGGAGCAATAAAGATGCTTGAGTCAGAAGATAATTAAAAAGTCAGAATGCACTGATTAAATAAACACCTTAAAAAAGCATTTATATGTTTGAACTCTATCATGGCGGGTCAGGAAAACCCATCGATGCACCTGATCTGCAGTTTGTCATCATTTCATAGGTAATTTAATTATGGACAGCAACACTCACAGAAAGAATTAATTTCAAGTTATGAAAATGTAGATGTTAATCATACTTTAACATCTTTTATGGAGAACCTACTGAAAATTCTCTTATTTCCTTAATATTTTTATACTTATCAGTACGGACATTTCAGAATCTTGCTTGTAATATTCTGTTACCAGACAATAGCAGCAACCGGGGAAAAGTGTTTGAAATAGACTCAGAATCTGATTAGTGCCTTAGTTATCCATCAAGGATTTGGCATGCTGCTGGCTGATGGAAAATGAGATGCAACTCCTTGATATTGATAGCAATAGGCTTTGTAACAATTTATAATAAGGGAGAGATGTGCGGCTTTATCGTCAAAATGTTAAGTCATGGCTTTGTCAGAACAGTATGACATCTTTGCCTTAGTTACTGATGAGAGCATATATTTGCAATGCAGCTTGGAAATAGTATGGTAATTTTACCATATGAATACAAGTGTTTATTGGGTGTTTTTCTACTCTTTCATATGTTTTTATTTGTATTAAAATGCACAGGTTTTGCTTAGCATATTTACTAATTGTTTTATGTTTGCAGTTTTATATTTGTACATGCATGCATCATTTATGAAGTATGCTTGCACATGCATGATTTTATATTTACTTACAACTATTGTACATTATATACATGTTGTTCAGTAATACATACATATATCTTCATCGTATTTATTAGTTATGCACATACCAATAAACAATTGGGAGGGGGTGTGGGAAACAAAGCAAAAAAAATAAGAAAATGCAGATGGATCTGTTGATCTCTCTGTCAGAGAACTACAACAAATAAAATGAAATAAAGATGTTACCAATCTAAAAGGAAGGAAGAAAATGTTAATAAATATATGACCCAAACCATTAAAACTCCTCCCAATCCAGCTTATACTAGACTGCTTCTCAAACTATTTCTGTAGAGAGAAACTCCAGCATATGAGTTGCAGTAAATAACTGAAGTTCTATGAAGAGCAAGTGATCTAAGTTATGCCAGCTGTAACAGTTCCATATTCTTCTGGTTTTGAAGTCTATCAAATATTTTAAGTACCAAAAACATTTTTTTCGCTTATTCTACAAGCTCTCCAGTTTCCTCTGATAAAGAGAAATAGGTCCCAAAGAAATAATTTAAGGAGGCACTGACTGAGTAAACAAAGTAGGCCCCAAAAGACAATTAAGGGCCGACTGAGTAAACAAGGGAAGAAATAAATTGAGATAGTAGCTCACAACAGAATGCTGCTTTATCTTACCAAACATATAGAACACTAATTTTAGGATTGCTTAACTTATTAACGTAAAAGAGTGCTGAGTTTGCTAAAGTTAGGAGAAAACAAGCATAATGTGCATGTACTAAGGGATGAGGTGAAATGTTTGAACTGTTGAAGACCGCTAGCCTTCCTCTTGAAGACCTCCAGACGGCCACCAAAGGCCATCAGATTAATGCCAAATAAGGGGGAGCAAGGGAGGACAATATGATAATGATTTCTGACGACTAATTGTAATAATAACCACCCATTCCTGGAAATAATGAATATATATGAGCATTTAATGTATATAAACTGTGAAGCTTTTGTCCCTGGTTGCACAAGTTTGGTGGAACGATCCTCCTTGTGCCCAGTGCTGAATAAACAAATACCTGCTACTCAGGGATACAAGTCTGTGAGTAGTTCTTTTCCAGCTTTTCACGGCACCACCGCCAATACCTAATTGCAAAGCACCTTAGGAGGAGATGCTCTTCATTTGTGCAAAATATATTCTGTAATATGCAAACAACTCTTGGACAGAATTTATGTCAGCTATGAAATTTCATCAAGCAGTGCAGCAGGCAGGAGTATTTCTGCTTACATAAATACCACAAAGATTTTATTATGATATGACTCAAGCATATATGTTTTCAAATTTGTTTAAAGGCTAAAATGCAACCTTTATTTGTAAATCAAATCACACACACATATAAAGATTAATTTCAAATGTATACCTGTACTTATGCACATATGTATGTCCATATGCACTTTACCACATAAGATTGTGCACAAAATTTGTAATTCTATATTGATGCTAAAATACTGAATTTCAACTTGCCTGTAGATAAGGTATAGTATTCAGCCTACATGGGCTTCATATTAGCTCAGTTCTCTCAGCTGTAGAAATCTCACCTTCCTTATGCAATGTTGTGAAGTTGATTAAGTACATGTGACCTTCTGATAAGTGCAAGTATTTTTAAAAGATAAATATTCTTAACTGTGAGGCACATACTTTTTCTCTAGCTAACAAAATAATATCAGAACTAAATAATGTAACAGCAAAAATAAGTTTATTAGAATTCTGTTCAAGTAGATTTAAAGTGAAAGTGTTTTTCTACAAGTGAGAGTGAAGTATATTTCAAAGCAGGTAGTCCACTGTGAATGGCATAAAATAGATTACTTATTTTAAGAGTTGAAAAAGGGATAGCATTTTCAACAAGCATCCTCCAAGGCTAAGACCTCTTTTTAATGAATGTGAGTGGGAAAGATACTCTGTAGGCTGGGTGGGTTTTTTCCTGTATTTTTCAGCTTCTGTATTTACACTATGTAATTCATTTGTAACCAGTCAGAACTGCAGTTTGAGGCAGAAATAGGCCAGATATGCTGCTCATCTATTCTAATGTAGCAGTCTTTGTTCCTATGAAATTAAGACAGTGAAGAAAAACTTCCAGATACTTGAAACCTAACTTACATTGATGCAGATGTAACTAGCAAGACAGGGGAACAAGATAGCATGAAGCTATTTACAAATGACCACTGGTATAACTTTGAAGCACAGAACTGGGTATACCAGCGATGTTAGCCACATTTTCCTTAGTATCACTAGCAACAGTATCATGTCTCTCAAAGTGTATGTGGCCATATATTCAAACCAAGATGCACAACCACACAGAAGTTAGTGAAACAAGCAGAATACTCTCTCTTGTTCTTTGCCTACCAACATATTTTCATTTTCTTTCTGAAAGACCTCTGGATTTTGATTACTAAAACTTTCTTCTTTTTTTTTTTTTTTTTTCCCTCTCAATTGATACTCAGATTGTTAGGACAAACACCCTTTTAAAGGCACTTGTTTTTGTGAAAACTAAGTGCAAAGTTTCTTAGTAAATTCTAACTTAAATTTTTAGGTCTTATTTTTTCGCTACTCCCAACTAACCTGCTTCTTAAAAGTACTTTTTCTAGAAACTAGCTATGGAAGATGTCCCAAATCATTCTATTAATCCTACCTCTCATGGATGGCATGGCCATAAGATTAATACATCAGAGATCTGTATTCTAAAGCTATTTAGTGAAGTAAGATTTGCCAAATCAGGTCACAGCTGTGAAGTTTTGGTGAAAGAGAGATTATTCCATTATGTCTGAGAGACAAAAGAAATAGAAAAAGTGTGACTTAACCAAGTAAACTACTTCTGTATTTGGAGCAGAGAATTTGCAGGGTTACAAATGCTGAAAATTGTAGTCCTGTTGCTGTTGTGTCTGAGTGTTCTTGGACTCTAAAGATTATTTTAAACTGGTCCAGTGAGAGCTATGTGGAGAAAGACAAAAGAGTCAATCTTATCTCAGCAGCATAGGTCAGACATAACTTTTAATAGATTCCAAAGCAAGGAAAGCTCTTGTCTCAAAGACACACAATTTCTGTAACAGCTGTTCTTGAGCTGTGTTCTACAAGGGAGTCTACATTTTGGTTTGCCATAATGAGTTTAACAAATATTTAAACAAAATGTATGATCATTGGCTTTTTACAAACACTATATAAATCTACTGACCTTACTGCCTTTTTCCACAAATGAAAGAGGTATTTCCTGATTTGTGGTGGGTAACAAGACATTTTCCCCTCTCCAAAGACACTGATCAATTCCTTACTTGTGTTTCTTTAGCCTTATTTGACTATTTTTAGCTCTATGTTACTCTTCTTCCCTGATTTGCTCCAAGAACTCAATAAAAATCTGAAGAAATTATAGCCTATCTTGTTCAGAAGATAGCCTCTCTACCACTGAGCAGGGTATGATTGTGGGACCTGATTCCACCTCATTCTTTTTAAGAGAATGTACTGCTCTTAATTTCTCCTCTGAAAGCAAGCTGTTCCTGTCTGTGCAAATCATATACTATTACTGAGGTCAAGAGAAAGAAAAAGCATGAAAATATGTCAGTCAGCTAAATCATTTATATTGAAAAACTGGATTTCAGACTGCCAAAAGCATTCACCCTCTTCCAAGTTAACACACTCTTCATGGAGAACGCTCCTATCACAGTATTCTAAACAGCACTCCTCATAGCCATGATGGCCAGAAGAATTAGGAAGGTCAATAATTGGCTGAAACAATGGTGCCAGAGTCTAGGCTTTGCATACACTTACCTTGGGGTATATGCAGGCAAGCTTGGTCTGACCAAGACTGATGGGGGTCACTTTATCAAAAAGGGGAAAATTGACTTTGCTCAGGGTCTTGCAAAATTTGTAGAGACAGCTTTAAGCTAGATTCACTGTGGGAGGGGGACACCTATTCATCCTGATCCTGCCTGTCAAGTGCCACCAATTATAATGGATGCACAGAATAGAGCAATGCAACTGGTGAGACTCCAGCCAGCGTGTTGGGTTCATCCGGGGACTGGCTCAAATGTCTTTACAACAACACAGGTAGTATAGCAATAAACAAGAGGAACTAGAGACATGCGTGTGCCCGTGTAGCTGTGACATTGTGCGTATCACAGAGATGTGGTGGGATGACTCTTACCACTGGATCATGGGAATACAAGGGTTTAAGCTTTACAGGAAAGACAGGCTGGGGAGATGAAGAGGAGGAGTAGCCCTATATGTCAATGAATAACTGGGAAGTGTCAAGAGTCTGAGTCAAGATTAAGGGCAGGGTTGGAGTAGGGGATGTTATAGTGGGGGTCTGCTACAGACCACCTGATCAGGAGGAGGGTGTGGATGAAGGTCTCTATAGACAGATGCAATTAGCCTCAAGCTTTCAAGCCTTAGTCCTCATGGGGGATTTCAATCACCCCAATATCTCTTTGGAGAGCAACATGGCAGTGCATAAGCAATCCCAAAGGTTCCTTAAATGTGTAAATGATAACTTCCTTACACAGAAGATAGAGGAACCAACAAGAAGAGGAGCTGTGCTGGACCTTGTGCTCACCAACAGGGTGGAGCTGGTGAGGAATGTGGTGCTCCAAGACAGCCCAGGCTGTAGCGACCACGAGATGGTGGAGTTCAAGATCCTCAGGGTGGTGAGGAAAGTGCACAGCAAGCTCACTTCCCTGGACTTCAGGACAGCAGACTTATATGGCATTGTGGGTATCACAGAGACATGGTGGGATGGCTCCTATGACTGGAGCATTGGAATACATGGGATTAGGCTTTACAGGAAAGACAGGCTGGGGAGGAGGAGTAGCCCTATATGTCAATGAATAACTGGGAAGTGTCAAGAGTCTGAGTCAAGATTAAGGGCAGGGTTGGA
>NW_008670004.1:46900-56968 GCF_000695815.1 Acanthisitta chloris | reverse complement strand
CGTGTGCCCCGCGGAGGAGCCTCGGGGCAGCGGGACCCGTGTCCTGCGTGCTGTCCCGCCCCGCGCTCCGTGCGGTGCCTTATTGCTGGAGTGAGACCCTGGTGTGGGGTCTTCTTCCAGCGAGAGAAAATTTAAATCATGGAATTATAGAATTTTAGGGCTTGGAATGGATCTCACAGATCATCTAGTCTCACCCCCCTGCCCTGGGCAGGGACACCTCCCACCAGAGCAGGTTGCTCAAGGCTTTACCCAACCTGGCTGTGAACACTGCCAGGGTTGGGGCAGCCACAGCCTCCCTGGGCAACCTGGGACAGTGTCTGACCACCCTCACAGGAAAAACTTACTAATATCTAGCCTAAATTTCCCCTCCTTCAACTTGAACCCATTGCCCCTTGTCCTGTCACTGCAGCTCCTAACAAAGGGTTCCTTTCCAGCTCCTCTGTAGGCCCTTCAGATGCTGGAAGGTTGCTGTGAAGTCTCCACGCAACTTTCTCTTCTCCAGGCTGAACAGCCCCAACTCCCTCAGCCTGTCCTTATAGGGGAGATCCTCAATATAATAATAAGATGAACAGCAGCATTCATTTGTAAAGTAGCGATCGCAGTCTCAGTATGGTGGAAGCCAAGAAACACTTCTGTATGAACAAAAAAAATAGGTTGGTTTTAGCAGTAAGTTGGTTCAAACTGTATTCATTTTTGCATCACTGTGTTACATATGTTGGTTGCTAGAATGTTAAATAAGCACAATGAAAAGAGGAAAGGAAGAAGAGAAGAATGAAGGAAGAATTGAAAAGCTGCAAGGGTGAATAAGCAGGGCTGTAGGTGTATGAAAAAGAAGTTGTTTCAGAGAACATTTAGAGCTGTAGATATAACATGCTAGATGTGGCCTGATTTTATTGTTCTGCTGTTATCAGAGACTTCCTAGACAGCCTGGGCAGTATATTTTAATGAAAAGCTTTATCATTATATTAAGTGACTGAACTGCTCTTTCCCCCAAAAGAGGAGGAAACGCAAGTGAGTGTGTTGGCACATGGTGTGATTCTTGGGGATGTCCTGTGCAAGGCCAAGAGTTGTGCTCGACGATCCTTGTGAGTCGTTTCCAGCTCTGAATATTCTGTGATTCAGTGCCACTGCTGTGGGACAGGACCATCAAGACTGTGTCACCCCCCTCAGGGGTGGGTTTGGGTGTGCAGGATGAGGGCTGTGCTGTTCTCCAGCGCCCAGGTCTGGCCCCATCCTTGTGGCAGGGCTGCAGTAATGGCACAGTGGAGCCCTGCCTGCCTGTTACAATTACTGCTTCATTTGGGCTGGGGGGGTATGTGTTTGCATACACAAAGTTTGAGGGGACAGCTGAGATGTGACATGAGAAGAGTCAATCCTGCCAGAGGTCAAGGAGTGTTTGGACAATGCTCTCAGACACATGGTGTGATCCTCAGGGCAGGGCCAGAAGTTGGACTCGATGGTCCATGTGGGTCATTTCCAACTCAGCATATTCTATGACTCTTTCCTTTTCCACTCCCAGTTTGCTGAAGGGACATGGACCCTGTGGCTGATGGCTGGATGATGTTGGAGCTCCTGTGCTGGTGGAGCTGCAAAGAGAGTTTGCTCACACCATGAGCCGGTTGTCCTTTCTCTTCAATGTAGATGTTGTGAGCTCACTGTGCAAGAGAGGAATTCTTTGTCTTTTGCAGAAGCAGGACTGGAGAGAGAGATGACATCTTTGGGTGCCAGTGCTACCAGCCAGGACCTAGAAAGGACATGACCTTAAAATGTTTAACAGTAAAACCAGTTTCCAGCTTCTGCTGTGCTCATTTGCCTCTTGCTTTGGCACTGAGAACGCAGAGAGCTGAGCTCAGAGCCCACTGGTGCTCTGCTTCAAAAATATTTACAGTGAAACCAAAACTGACATGTAACACACTACGGTACAAATTCTAAACTTGCCCCAGATTTGTCCACAGAATCGTTAGAATTTGTAGCCTGCCAGCCTGCTTAGATTATTTTGCATCAAAACCATGCAGAAGTTGTAGTTTCGTACGGTTTTGACACGTGCTCTGTTTCTAGTTTGGTTTCAGCTCTCGGTGAAATGCGAGGTTATGACTCTTTCAGTCAAAATGAAAGTGATTCCGATATTCCCTCGTGTGTAAATCCAGACTGCTGAGTTTCCCATAGCTCAGTTTGCAGTTTCCTTATGAAAAACTGATTAGTGTTCTCTGGTGTGTGTTCCATAGAGGCTGCTGCTTTTTGATTGTGGCTTTGGGCTTATAAATGGGCCACAGCTGGGACCAAACACTGGTGGAGTGTTCCGTGGGATGGGGTTGGTGGTAGGGGGAGTGGGAAGGGAGTCGGTGGTGGCTGGAGGGGTGGGAGTTGATGAGGGGGTGATGAGCAGAGGAGGGTGAGGAGTGAGTCAAATGCATGGCACCTGGTGAGTGGGAGACCTAATTTGGGACAAGGAGAGCAGTGAGAGGTGAGTGACAAGTATTCAGTTAGAGTCAGGTGAGTTACAGGTGGAAATGATTGAAACTGATAGGCTGCTGGATAAAGGGAGAGTGGGAATGTGTGTGCCAGAGGATGAAACTGAGGCTGCAGACTGGTGAGTGAAAATGGGATGACAGAAATGGGGAAGACAAACTGTATTGGGCACTTTTCCAAATACGAGAGGGGAGTGGGGAATACCTGGGAGCAGCTGAAGGAGGGAGGAAACCCCAAGATGCTTCTGCAGTGCAGACTGAGGAAACTTTTCTGAGAGAGGTGCTCTCAGAGGAAGGGGTTTGGGTACTCGAGCTGGAAGGCACAGGGCAGGAGGATGGTTGTGTCCTTTGTAATGGAAGAAGTGCAGGAGAGGAGAAGTTTACCTGCTCATTGTGTAACTCCTGCTTGGCTACAATCAGGTAACAGGAATGTCTGATGATGGTTTTGGTTGAGTCACAGCCAAATGACCCAAAGCCAGATGTCTGGGCCAGGTTTGAGACAGGTCAAGTTCCAGCTTGGACTGTCACTGGCAGCTGTGTTGGGGCTCCAGCTTCCAGGCCAGCCCAGGAGAGGTGCCACACAGCCTCTACAACCCAAGCACTCGTGGGGTGGAAACTAACTGTGCCTGAAATGGAGAGATTGTGACCAGGCAGATTCCCCTGTGTCACAACCATTGCAGTGGGATGCTCTTGAGGCCTTTTGATCTCTTCTGAGAGCCTGAGTTTAGAAACAGCAGAAAGCAATTTAGAGCCTCTGTGCCAAGCTGCTCTTCCAAGCTCTTTTCTGAAGATGGAACCATTTACTGTGACAGATGATTTTTTTCTCCCAGACGTGGCGATTCCGCACGCGCCGAGGCTCAGACTCGCTGAGGAAACGGTTGATGCCGTTGTGACAGTTTGACATTCCTCAGTCGTGGGATGTTTTTCCCTCTTCTTTCATTTCACCCTTTTACATGTAACCCTTTCATTCCTGCAGGTTTAAGCAACAAAACCTTTGGAGGAGACCTTGTGTTAAGGTATCAGGGAAGTGGTCACCCCCTGATGATTGAAGCTCCTGCTTCAGTGCAGCTGTGAGAGGTATAGGTTTGTTCTCCCTCCTAGGTGGAAAGGGAGGGCTGGGACAGTGAAGAACCCTGAGAATGGGATGGAGAGAAGTGTGATTTGGGGTGTACAGTGGTGCAGAGGTGAGGGGCTGAATCACTAAGCAGGATCTGGGTGCCTGTCACCTCCTTCCTGCCCCCCACTCCATTCTCAAAGGTTTACTGCCTTAGGCAAGAGGATCTGCTCCTGTGCAAGGAGGGCAGGCAGAGCAAGCAGGTGTGAAGTGTCCTCCTGTGTGCCCTCCCTTCTTCCACACCCTCTTTGCTTATAACAGCTCTCCTTTTTTTGAAGGGGGTTTCCAGCAGCAGCTAGAGCTTGGGAAGTCCCTGGCAAAGCAGCTGTTGTCTGAGGGGCAGGTTAGACTTGGAAAAGTAGGAAAGGATCTGATGATCTAGGGAGGTCACTGACCAAACCCACCTGCTGCTTCCAGGAGTGGGAAGGAAGGGAAAATGAATCCAGCTGAAAGGGCTCTGTGAGGTTTTCTCTTTGCAGCAGAACTATGCCAGTGTGACCTCACAGCAGGGCACAAAGGTAAACAAAACCTTTGTCTGTATACTTCTCTTTTCAGTAGTAGCTGCCATCGTGTGCTTGTAAATTCAGTGACATTTGAGGTCTTGTAATTGACATCTCTCAGAAATGTTTTCAGATCTGAGACCTCTTCTGCACTTCACCAAGTAAATGTGGGCAGACCAGGTGATGAAAGCCTTCTGGAGTAGGAGGGTGTGGAGTAACCCAGAATCCAGCTCTGAACACTGAGGAAGAGCACAGTTGTGCAGGCCTTACCCTGGGCAATACTGCCTAGAGTCCTGTCTGCTTCTGTAGAGGCATTTTATATGCTACTGGTGTGCCAGCTGAGGCTTGTCTTGCAGCTTCCACCCGTACAGCCTATCCCTAGTGGCTCATTGCAACCTCTGATACAGTAGTTCATGGGACAGAGAGAATCAGAGAATCCCAGAATGGTTTGTGTTGGAAGGGTCCTTAAAGATCATCTTGTTCCAACCCCTGCCATGGGTAGGTACACCATCCACTAGACCAGGGTACTCCAAGCCCTGTCCAACCTGGCCTTGAACTCTTCCAGGGATGGGGCAGCCAGAGCTTCTCTGGGCAACTTGTGCCAGTGCCTCAGCACCCTCACAGGGAAGAATGTTTTTCCTAATATTTCATCTAACCCTGCCCTCTGGCAGTGTGAAGCCATTCCTCCTTGCCCTGTGACTCCAGGCCCTTGTAAGTAGTCTCTCTCCATCTTTCCTGTCAGCTCTGTTCAGGTACTGGAAGGCCACAATTAGGTCACCTTGGAGCCTTCTCTTTTCCAGGCTGAACAATCCCAGTTCTCTCAGCCTTTCCTCACAGCAGAGCTGCTCCATCCCCTAATCATCTTGGTGCTTCCTCTGGGCTCACTCTAACAGGTTCATGTCCTTCCTGTGCTGGGGACCCAGAGCTGAAGGCAGCACTGCAGGTGGGGAATCACCTGAGCAGAGGTTTGGAGAAATGCCATTTTGAGATTTGAAGGTTTTCCATCCTGGTCTTGCACTGTGTTGGTTATTTGTGACAGGGATTGATGTTTTGGGAATACAGAAATTCTTTAGGTCTTGTTGGAAGTGCTGTAACAGGTAAATAGCTGGTCCCAAAGCTCTTGACAATAAATGTGCATTATTTGCTCCCTTCACCCTCCTCCTAAATCATTAAGTGCCCCTTTTTTTGGCTGATTACTATCATCAGATTCCAGATGTGGAAGTTTAAGTAATTAGATACCACCCTCCCCAATCTCAGCCAGGCTCTGTGGAGTGCTTTGAAATAAAAGCTATTATTTAAATCCAGTTTATCTTCCTTCTCCTTATGTATTGTTTAATAGTAGTATTTTCTTTCCCCAGAGCTAGAGCTACGGGAGGTTCATGCTACTTCTTCCTAAGTCTGAAATCTAAAGCCTTCTCAAGGGGGCTTTGGCTTCCTGTAGGTTCCTGGCTCTCCCCGGTGTCCTTCCTCCTCTCTTTCTCTGCCATCTCCCTTGCTTTCCCTTCCCTCAGTTATATTCAAAAGCTCCCATAAGCTTTCAGCTTGCCTAGTCGGGATTATAGAACATCTCCTGGTACTTTTTCTCCCCTGAAAGGTTTTATTTCAGCTCAGTGCTTGTTAGCAAGTGTGTACAGAAACAGCAGCGTGCCAGCACTGGAGCAAGCTGCATCCCCCTGAAATGGGAAAATGATACCAAGAACTGAGAGGAGAATCTGTCTCCCAGTCTGCTCCTTGCCCAGAGCTGGTCTGGAGCAGGGGGATCTTCTCAGGGCATCCTCCAGTGCCTGTTGGGTTGCAGTGGTGTGGTTTTAAACAACCGCAGGCCCATAGGGAAGTTTTTTAGCAGTGCTACAGCCCTGCCCTTTCTGTTTGCTTCCACGTTATTTCAGCTAAGAAGGCAATGGGGAGATAAGTACTTAAAAAGCCCCCAAAGCAACCACCCCGAAGTCTTTAGCTTTGCTGTGAATGGCAAGAAAACAAAAGAAAGGTGTTAAGAACCGATGAGTTTGTTGTGTATTTATTTCTGGCTGTGGGATGGCACGAAGGGGGTTCTTGGCTTCACTCTGCTGGGTGCTCTGGTGTTGCTGCTTCTTTGTTGCAAAACTTTGCAGGGGACTTTATCAATTGAAAACTTATTTTGATTCATTTATCTGATAATAAAGCAAATACCAGGAATGTTCTTCTCTTTCTTCTTTTCAGTAGTACAACCTCAGCTTGTCAGCATCCAGCATAAGACCTTTTTGAATGCCTTATTGGGTCAAAGAGGCACTTGATATATGGCTCCAGGCAGCGTTTTTTTGTGTGTGCAAAATGTAGTTTGGTTTTCATGCAAAGCTCTGTGCTCTTGGTTCATTTCTTCTTGTGGTTTGGGCATTAAGTAAAAGTTAAGAGTTCTTTTAGCAGGGGGAGAGAGAAGGCCATATGACCGGAAAGTTTAGGATTTCACATCTTTAAATCTTTACTGAGCATGAAGAATGGGATTCTCTCATTCTCCTACCATGACAGGCTGAGCCTGGTCTGGGGGAAAGGAACTGAGGTGACAGGGCAATATAGATTGACCAAATAATTTCTGATGGAGACTCTTGTGTTGCCTGCTTGGGTGGGGTTTATTGGTAGCATGTGGGTTTGAACAGCACTTGGTTTGGGGAGACAGAGGAGATTGGGAGGGGAAGGAGAAGGTGGAGGGGGGAGTTAATGGAAAAGTACAGTAAAGCACCTTCTGAGGTGAGAATAAGTAGTGAAGGTCTATTAGTCGCTGACAATTTACATGTATTACTTATGTAAAGCTCAGCTGGCAGCAGGGAGAGGAGTGTGTTCCCATGTGAGCTGTCAAAGGCTCCGTCTGCCTCCGGAGTGGGAGGGAGCTCGGGAGCTGCTGAGTTTCTTCAAGCTGCAAAGGAGTGAACAGTCTGAAGAATGGCAAAGTACTTCAGGTGCAACAGAGGTAACACCCAAATGCTGGAAGTGTTAGTGAAACGTCCAGGCAGTGAGCAGCCACAGGGTGATGGGCAATGTGATGGGGCTTTATGCTAGATCTGGAGCCCTGGAGGGGTGCAAACTCCAGGGAGAAGGTACAGGGTAAATAGTGGTTAACTGTGCCCCAAGCCCTGGCAGAGCAGTGAGTGTGCCAGCCAGTGCCCAAGGTGGAAGCAAACTTGTTTGACTATGTTTACCTGGAGGGATTGGGAAGATAGAGAGTGGAAAATCCCCAAACATAAGGCCAAAGGGAGAGAGGTTTCAGAATGGGGGTTAAGGAAGAGGGAGGACAGGCTTTGGGGGAAAAGGGACTTTTTATCCCTCCTGACCAAGCCAAGGTCAAATGGAAGGTTTCTGGATGAGGGAGCAGGGTCTATGTACAGTGAATTTAAGGATACAGTTTCTTGAGCAGTTCGGGGAGAGGAAGCAATGACAAGCTGATAAATAACTTCCTGCTTTTTCCCCTGAATCTGTGCATTTCCTGTGTTGATGAAATCCTTTGGAGAATATGTCTTTAGTTTCAGCTCTTACCTGGGCCTGGTAACACAGGAACCATTGCCTGAGGGTGAAAGCTGGTGCTTTGGAAGAGCAGGGATAGAGGATTTGGTGGGAGGGTTTGAGAAGTGGGAGCTACCTAAGGGATGTACCCTTCTAAGGTGCTCCAAAAGATGCTGGAGATGAGTGGAGAGGGAGCACAGAGTCATCAAAACAGTGGCTCAGCCTGGGATGTGTCCAGGAGAAGGAGCTGGATCCAGGATGGAGCAGCACGGCTGGGAATGCTGCACATGTGTGAGCAAGTACACGGCGCTGCCAGACGTGGGCTGATGGCTTGAAACATAGGTGAGATGGTCAGATCTGGTTTAGGTGAGGGGAATCCTGCCTAAATAAAGGCTGTTCCTGGTGGGATTTAGTTGTGAATGGTGATATGTAAATATCAGCAGTGAGAAATGGATGTTCTGGGAGAAAACCACTTTGGAGTCCAAACTGGGCAATCCTCGGATGTGCACTTTGTCAGCCTCTAACTCAGCTATTGCTGCTTCCAGGCTGTGCAGCATTTTGTCCATGCAATGTGTACTTTGCTGCAATTGCTATAGCTTGTTTTTCCTAATTTACCCTTTCCTTGTTTATCTTGCATCCTGCTCAGGGGTCTAATTTAGACTTTTTTAGACAAAAACCTGCTCAGCAGTTATGGGTTGGGGCAGCAATTGTGGAGCATTTAGAGGTGAATTTGATTAGCACTTTTGGAAAACTGTGCAGCAAATTGCAGTGCTAATCACTGGAAATCAAGCCATGGAGTTTGAAGGCAGAGCTGGTCTTTAGCTTGTTGGGTTTTTTTTTTAAAAACAAAAATGAAGATATTAAGCTGTCTGAAGCTCAGGAGCAGTTTATTTCTGCTGCTTTCACATGTTAGGCTTTCTGATTACACAGTTGTGCTGAACTGAGTGTTGGTAGAAAAATGGGAATAAAATATAAAGCACTTCATTTGCAGTCAGGAAGTGATCCTGTAGTATTGTGATGAGTTTTTCTCATGTCCATAATTGAGTAAAATATTCTGTGTGTCTTTTCTTAGTTTGTAAAATCCTTCACTGTATATGAAAGATGGACAGGAAGAGACACAATCAATTAACTCCCAACTTTGTGTCATCACTGTGATTCAGCATCTGTTGGAATCAAAGGGAAACCTGCCAGTGACCTCTGGATTATGACTTCTAATGGTTTTTCAGATGAGAACAAATACATGATGTGTGCAAAGAGAGAGTGTTAAGTGGATTAACTGAAACCCACTGGAGACCTTTGTCTAGGGAAATGGGACATTCAGTTTTATTCCCCAGGGCTCCAGACTTTTCCTTGCTAGTCAGACTTCAAAGAAATGGGAATCCAGGCCTGAACTTGGGGTATAATTTCACACAGACTTGCCACCATAGTTCCCAGTGAGAGACAGAGACGAGATGAACACCAGAATCCTTGTTTGCAGAATGACAGCATTCAGATAAGGAAGGAAAGGGATTTGATCATTAACCAAGAAGGCTGTGGGGGCAACAAATCTGCCTTTTGCAAGACCTCTGGTATTGCTGGTTGTGACGTGGCTGGTGTTTGGGTAATGTTTAAAGATGGGTAAGTTAGTGGACGGAGCCTAATCAGGAAATGTCAGCCTTCATTTTCTTTTTCCTGAGAAATGGAGATTACTGCAGTTAAGAACTGCAAATTGGTAACTGGAGGAGATTCCTAAAATATGAGATAATCCCTAGAAACTGACCAGCTTTCTCTGTAGAACATCAAATTCTAGGTCTATAATCTGTAATTAAATTGCTTATGTACTGTTAAAAAAAGCAACTGGTTGGTCTAAGATTGTCCAGTGCAAGAGCACAGACACTATAAATGGGAGAGCTGTAGAGACATGGAAAGAGGAGGATGGGCAAATATTAAGACTTTGTATTTCCAGCCTTCCAGGATGTGAGAGGATCCAGAGGGTCAACCCATGGCATAGTCTTTGGCAATTGTGATGGAGAACCATTAACCATTGTGCTGTCAAAAAATTTAAGATATGATTTGAACTGCCCTGTGGTTCTCAGCACAGGAAGGACATGGAGCTGCTGGAGCAAGTCTAGAGGAGGTCACAGAGATTATCTGAGGGATGGAGCACCTCTGCTCTGGAAACAGGCTGGGAGGGCTGGAGATGTTCAGATTGAAGCAGAGAAGGCTTCAGGGAGACCTTAGAGCCCCTTCCAGTGCCTAAAGGGTCTCCAAGAGAGCTGGAGAGGGACTTTGGAAAAGGGCTTGGAGTGACAGACAAGGGGGAAATGGCTTCACCCTGCCAGAGGGCAGAGATAGGTAGGATATTGGGGAAAAATTCTTCTCTGTGAGGGTGGTGAGGCGCTGGCACAGGTTGCCCAGAGAAGCTGTGGCTGCTCCATCCCTGGCAGTGTTCAAAGCCAGGCTGGACAGGGCTTGGAGCAACCTGGTCTAGTGGAAAGTGTCCCTGCCTGTGGCAGGGGGTGGAATGAGATGA
>NW_008670004.1:44058-46715 GCF_000695815.1 Acanthisitta chloris | reverse complement strand
CTCCCGGGCTCGAGCCCCTCTGCCATATAGCCAGGCTGGGAGAGCTGGGAGTGTCCAGCCCGGAGAAGAGAAGGCTTCAGGGAGACCTTAGAGCCCCTTCCAGTGCCTAAAGGGTCTCCAAGAGAGCTGGAGAGGGACTTTGGAAAAGGGCTTGGAGTGACAGACAAGGGGGAAATGGCTTCACCCTGCCAGAGGGCAGAGATAGGTAGGATATTGGGGAAAAATTCTTCTCTGTGAGGGTGGTGAGGCGCTGGCACAGGTTGCCCAGAGAAGCTGTGGCTGCTCCATCCCTGGCAGTGTTCAAAGCCAGGCTGGACAGGGCTTGGAGCAACCTGGTCTAGTGGAAAGTGTCCCTGCCTGTGGCAGGGGGTGGAATGAGATGAGCTTTAAGGTCTCTTCCAACCCAAACCATTCTGGGATTCTGTGAGTCTATGAACACCTCTTTAATGATTTATATGAGTTTGAGCTGTCTCATTAACAATATTTTGAAATATTAGGTGTTTCCAATATAAGGGAAAAATTCTGGTACCTGATGGATGCCCAGACAGTGTTACGTAAAGATGGAGAAATGTCCTCCAAAGCCAAGCACAACCTTGCAGACACAATCTGCTCTGTCTGCTGGGTTATTTGTGCTGGGAGTAGCAAACATTGTAAATCCTCCTCAGCAACAAAATCCATGCTGGAGCTGTTGTCTATTTACACCGCAAGATGTTTTGTGGAACTGAAATAGGTTGGAAATTACAGCTGGGGCTTTGCTGCTGTAGAGGTGACAGGAGCTGTGTGTGTTCTTCTGGGTGCTTCCAGTGAGCTTCCTGGTATCTGTGTGTGATCTGGGGGTTCCTCAGTGTTCCCTTTCCAAACCCATATTGTAGAAAGGACATTCTGTCTGGAAGCCTTGAAATGAATGCATCACTTTCACTCATCTTCTGCAGTGCTGTGAAACTGTTTTCCTCCTGTGCCTTAGGAGGTGAATAGGCTTTGTGACTCACCTCAGGTCACGCCAGCTCTGAGAAGCTGTGCTGATCCTTCTGCTTCTCCTGTGGGTCAGGTAGCTCAGTTCCAGGGAGCTTGTCCCAGGAAGGCATTGTGGAGTTTGCCTGAAGCAGGTGGCATGTCCCTTACAGCTGTTTAGGAGAAAATTAGCTCAAACAGACTCTGTGCTGTTTCCTGCTGTGAAGGCAGAGACAGGATTTATAGAATTCCTCTGTCTTCTGCATCGTGGTTAATAGAAACTGTAGAATTATGGAATCCTGGAATGGGTTGGGTTGGAAGAGACCTTAAAGGTCAGGTAGTTCCAGTCCCCTGCCGTGGGCAAGGAATATTCTGCTTGAATGTTGTAATGACTATGTTGGATTTTAACAGAGCACATGTGAATGAATTCCTTCTGAGACATGAATACACTTCTGTAACTCTGGACTCAAAATATATCCTTCAGCCTGGCTGATTTCTAATACAGTTGTCTCTTCTTGTTTTCCTCTAGTTGTGGCCTTCCTGGTGGCATATCATCAAAACAAGCAGCTGATAGGAGAGAAGGGGCTGCTGCCCTGTAAACTGTACCTGCAGAATGTCAAGAAGTATTTCAGAGGGAAGATAAACCTGGATGCTCTGAGCTATGCACCAACAATCATCTGGTTTCTGGATTGGTCTGACATGGACAGCACCTTGGACTACCTTGCCCTGTCTGGCCTGGCAGTGTCAGCCTTTGTCTTGCTGACTGGATGTGCAAACATGGTCCTCATGACCATCCTGTGGGTTCTCTACCACTCCTTGGTCAACGTTGGACAGATCTGGTAGGTTCCCAATCTCTCTGCTTTGTTTTTCTCTGGAATTTCTTGCTGTTTATTTTATTGGCTTTCTGTTTCCATTTGAGGTTGATAATGTGGTAAGGAGCCATGTAGGAATGTGAGACACAGAAAGCAGAAATGAGTTGTGGGATGTCCCAGCTCCCTCTTCCTCAGGATGTCTACCCTGATTTGTGTTGTCGTCTGTGAGAGGTAATTTGGCTGCAGGAGTTGGACTTGATCCTTTTGGGTCCCTTTCAGTGCAGGTTATTTTATATCCTGCCATGCTCCACGTTATCCCTGCTGTGCAGTACTTACCCTTATAGGTGTTCCAAGAGAATTCCCTTAATAATTACTTTTAGGATGGTTTCTCAGTTTTCAGTTCTACCCAGATGAAAGCTGGAACATTCAATATGAGTACAAAAAGCTTGTGGGGAAACAGGAAAGGAGAAATAGTGACTGACTGCATAGCATCTTGCTGCAGGGCAAGGCTGTGGTGCAGAAATAAAGGTGATCTTGTTAAAGCCTCAAATATATTGTTTGAAAGAGGATGTGCCCTTAGAACCCCAAATTTCATTAGTTCACCCCTTGAAGTCCCTCTCTTCCTGTGGCAGAGGTGATGCGGTAGCTTCATGGAGGGAAAAGGGGATGCCATGAAGAGGTGGCCAAGCTGTGTCACTGGGATATTCTTCCCAAGTCTTATGTATTTACAACACACAACAAGACACATTTCTTCTAAATGGGCTCAGTGAATTTAATTTTAAGGATTTGCATGTGCTCAGGCAGCTCTGCCACATGGCCTGTCCCAGTCATTCCCATCCTACTCCAGATGGTATGTAAGTGGGTGAAGGATAACAGCCTCAGTTTTCTGAAAAG
>NW_008670004.1:43738-44046 GCF_000695815.1 Acanthisitta chloris | reverse complement strand
AGCAGGAACTTAACACTGTGAAAGCAAGCCACAAATTTTGAAAAATTCCTTGGTGGAGAGTTTTTCATTGACCATTTCCAACATTCTGAAATCGCTCATCTATTTTTCTAGATGTTTAATGTTACAGGGCAAAAGTTCAGGCATCATCCTACTCTCATTTCCAGAGATGGAAGAACCTGTGTCACTGCAGGCACAGAGTGGATAGAGAGAGGAGCCTTTTCCCCTGTTTACACCAAACCAGTGTTCAGCAGACCATGCCTAAATGCCTCTTCCTGAGCAGATTGGAAGCTCATGGTCAAGCATTAGGC
>NW_008670004.1:42708-43705 GCF_000695815.1 Acanthisitta chloris | reverse complement strand
TGCACACAGAGCCTGGAGTTTGCCTTTTGTGGGTGCTGTGGTTGAAAGGAGTTGACTCTTGATATTTGAGACAAGGTTATATTTTTTTCTTCCTTTACTACTTCAGATTTGGGGTTTAAATCGTGTGTGGCACAGGCAGGTGCTCCTGGTGTACAGCAAAAACACACCAAGGGATTGAGTTGGGATCTTGTGGGAAAGGGGTAGAAGAGAAAAGGAGTGGGATAGGAGATGCTGCCTCAACTTCTCTCCCTAATATTTTATATTAAACAGGAAATGAGGTGGTTCTTGTGAAGGGGTGAGGGAAAATAATCAAAGCAACCCAGCAGTACAGTTCATTCAGCTGTGGTTGCGTTTTTCATTAGATCCTCTGCAATGGGTCACTGGGTGGGCAAAACCATATTATTCTTGTGCACACACTGTGACATGGAATTCCCTGGAGAAGGGAAAGCTGGGTGCTCCCAGTGCAAGTAAATGCATGGAAAGAGCAAAGCAGAGATTAGCTAAATTCTCACTGTCCTCAGGAAATTGTGGTGGTAAGGGGTGAGCTGAGAGTACCCAAAATCTGATGGATTCTGCTGCTGGTGAGTGAGCAGCCGTGGTGGCCTTAAAACTAAGACTAGCTTAAAGCTCTCTCCTTAGACTGGTTTGTAGGTTGGGTTAGGTGGTCCATTAACTGTCTTACTCTCAATTTTGAGCAGATTGAGAGATTTGGATGAGTTCTTCTCCAAATTTGCATGAGTTGCTTGTCCAAAGTATCTGTGGAAGACCACAAATCTTATAAGTGAGTGAGCAGCCGTGGTGGCCTTAAAACTAAGACTAGCTTAAAGCTCTCTCCTTAGACTGGTTTGTAGGTTGGGTTAGGTGGTCCATTAACTGTCTTACTCTCAATTTTGAGCAGATTGAGAGATTTGGATGAGTTCTTCTCCAAATTTGCATGAGTTGCTTGTCCAAAGTATCTGTGGAAGACCACAAATCTTATAAAGTGGGACAATGTTGT
>NW_008670004.1:33621-42692 GCF_000695815.1 Acanthisitta chloris | reverse complement strand
TGAGTGGCGTTACAGAACAGCTCAGCAAAAAGGCAGCTGAAATGAGGAAGAAATTCCTCCTGTGGCCACATTGTTGTGTAGTTACTGTACACTCTGAGTGTTCTGTCCAGCTGTCCAGCTCCTATGAGTGGCACCGCTGTGCTGGGCATGGCTCTGTGGCCTCACCCCAGCCAGCAAAATCCTTTGCCTGGGAGGACAGTTCAAGGAAGATCCAGGGTGATAAGGAGGAATAGAGCTCTCTTCTTTAGGCCAGTGAGGAACAATTTATTCCTTTTATTGCTTTTTTTCTATTTTAATTGTAAATGTTCCTATTTGTTTTGGGCTGGAGTCTCCAGATTCCGCGTGCTGCTGAAGGAGAGACTCTTTCAACTGCTGTCCAGCTGGCTTGGGCTCAGAGTCAGGGGAAGCTTTAGAAGAGCAAACTGTCTCCTTTGAAGGGCAGGACACGTTCCCTGCCTGTCCCAGTACCACCAACCTCCACCTGGGAGCTGGGGAATACTCCATGTGCCTGGGGAAAGCTGAGCCTGCTGGGACAGCACAGTAAGGGACCAGCTAAATGTCTTGGAGGGTCTCATAACCCTCAAGAAAGCTGCTTCTGGAACAGGCTGGTATAAGGTGTTTGAGGGTTTGGCAGCCTAAAATCCTGAGAACTGGGACCAAGCTGTTGTCTGGGCCCTGAATTCTTGGCTGTGCCAGTTTGCTGTTGGCTCTGCCAAAGCACAGGTGAACTGTCTGAAGTAAGATGCCTTTTGGTGGTTCTCAAAGCCCAGCTTTCAGAGAACAGGGTATTAATTTTGGTACCTATGGGGTCAAGGTTGCCAAATTTGAAAGTGGAAAGCACTGGGAAGCTTTTGTAATTCTGGACATTCTGTTCCCAAAACAGCTGTGGGTTTGCTCAGACTAAACCTGTTCGTGTTCTCTGGGTCGTGACATATAGAATGGTGTCACATTTACATCAGAAGCTCAGGGTGTCTGCCTTAAAATACTGAATGTATTTTTTTTTATTCCCAACTGTCACTTTGAACTTTTCCTTTTGAAGTAGGAGGAGACTGTCAAGAATCTAAAAATCTGTCAGTGCAAAGGAATACTTCATGTCTGACCCACTGGGTGAAGAGCTGAATCATGATGTTCATTTTGACCTTCATTTTTCTTGTCATTTCTGAAAACTATGCAGTAGTAAAATAGTAGTAGTAAAATGGCAGTAGTAAGAAGTGGTCCCAGTTTTGAGTCTAGTAGAAGCTATTAAATGAAGCTAAAGAAGCTTAAAAAGATTTTGTGGGAATTGCTCATACTTCAGCAGGCATTTTGCAGCCTGCAAATCCTACTTGTGTACATCATAGTGCAGCTCCACAGGTCCAATACAAATGGCTTTGCCTTTCTCCCCACTTCCTCCCTCCTGAATATTAATATAATGGATTGTCATACATTTAAACAAGAATGGGAAAGGCTTCTCCTACGTTTAAAAGTAAAAATCCTTGTTGCAAGTGACCCCCATGAAACCTCCATTTGTGGTTTTATTCCCTGTGCTTCCTGCTGGGACATATGTCTGTGGAGATGGACATTGACCGTGGAGGTCTTGTGGCAGGATAAGCAATCTGGGAGAGGAGTTCCAGCAGAAGTTAAATCATTTTTGTCCCAGAATAACTAATGCACTTCTAAAGTGAATTGGTAATTCTGGAATAAATTCACTTTTATCCCACAGTAAGGTGTCTCCAGAGAGCTATTACATTTTCTTATATAAACAAACTTTTCAGCTACTCTGCCCCTGATCTCTTGTTTCTTCTTCTGTTGTTTCCTCACTGAACCACCTCCCCCCTCCCTCCAGCATTTCCAAGTGGCATCTGCAAACCCTTCCTTTCCCCTGGTTCTTGTGTTGGTTCATTTTACAAAGCATCTTGCCCACTGTTGGGAGAGCACAGTCTGTAAGACACTTGACACAAAACTCAAATTGTGGGCTTTTAAATCCTGTTGCCTTTTTTCCTTTCATGACTAAGATTCTGGTCGAGTTACAAGAGCTCAAGGGAATAGGTTAAACAAGCCAATAAATAAAATATTGCAGCATGAGGTGGCTACAACTTTCTTTTCAGTGTGTTCTTCCCTTGTGGAAAATGGTGGTGGAGCTACTGCTAAGAGGTATTTAGGGTAAAATGAGACTGAGCAGCACGTTTTTTCCTGCAAGGAGTGTGAAATAGAGCTGTGCCCATGTGCCCTTCGAAGCCCACATACCCTTCAAAGCCCATGTGCCCTTCAAAGCCCACATGCCCAGGTGGTTTCCTAAAAGCTGCTGGTGCTGCAGCACTTTTCAGCAGCGCAGAAGTTTGGACATGCCTCAGTCTTTCTGCCCCCAAACTCCTAGTGTGTTTCCATATTTAGCTGATTGAACATAATAGCTTGAAACTTTAATCTTAAGGCCTTACTGGAGGGACAGGTATACTGCAGGTCAGGGAAGCTTGTCTCTGAGGCATGGAATTGAATTGCAATGAAATTACTGTCCTCAGAAGTTCCTTGCAACAGGGAAAGAAGAAAGGTTTGTATGTCGTGGAGGTTTTGTGGTTTATATGACTCATTAAATAGCACTTGACCTACGCAGGACTTTAAGCATTGTGTGCTAGTGGATGAACTGAGGTCTGGGTCAGGCTGAGCTCTGTTAACTGCTGGGGCTGATGAGATGCTCAAGGCTGTGTTTTCACTCTCCAGGAGAGAATTAGTAGCCATTGAATGAACCTCTTCCCCATTTTCCTTCCTCTTATATTCCACAGCTTTGGATTTTGAGGCTAAAGCACTTGGGTTTTAGTCTAGTGTGGTCCAATCCAGTAAAGGCTGCAAACATATCTTGTCTGGATTTCTTATTCCAGCTTGTAAAACAGCCAGTGTGGGAATTGGGGGTTGGATTTTGGAAACATCATTATCATTTTTAATTGTGTTGGTTTGTCACCCTTTTATGACAAGGGCACAGCACTTAGAAGTACTCATAGAATCATCAGCGAATGGTTTGGGTTTGAAGGACCCTAAAGCTTATCCAGTTCCACAACATAGGCAGGGACCACTAGCCCAGATTGCACCAAGCCCCATCCAACCTGGCCTGGAACACTTCCAGGGATGGAGCAACCACAGTTTCTCTGGGCAACCTGTGCTAGTGCCTCAGCACCCTCACAGGGAAGAATTTCTTCCCAATATCCAATCTATCCCTGCCCTCTGACAGTGGGAGGCCATACCCCCTTGTCACTCTAGGCCCTTATAAATAGTCTCAATCTTTCTTGTCAGCTCTTTCAGGTACTGGAAGGCCACAATTAGGTCACCTTGGAGCCTTCTCTTCTCCAGGCTCAATTCTCTCAGCCTTTCCACAGTGCAGAAATGCTCCATCCCTCTAATCGTCTTGGTGGCCTCCTCTAGCTAGAGGATTTCTGTTCTGACATACAAAATAGAGATGGAAGAATCACCCTTTGAGCTCCAGCAGCCCAGATCCACATGAAGGATGACTGAATGTATCCACGCAGGTACAGTTGAGCTAAAATGTGTTTTATTAAGCAGCACAGGTTATTCAGTAAGACTTTTTTGATTGCCCCTGGGCAAGCAAACACTGAAAGATCAGGAGGCTTGTAAGTAAGGAGTAGGAACTTGTGTGTCCTGGGTTTTATCAGTGTGCTTGGTTCACTTGGGAAGTTCTCTGGGATCACTGTGCAGGCAGGGATGGATGTGTTGGCTGTGCTTAACTGTGTGACCTTGGCAGGGTCTTTCCATCAGTCTATATCCTGCTTTATCAGCCTGTCTGGAAGTAATACAAACTTGTACTGAGGGACTGTAAGACTTAACTGATACCAGCTTTACAGATATTAAAGTTTGAAGTGGAAGCAGAAATTAATGTTGTGCCTGAATCCAGTGTACCGTTTTGTGTATTAAAAAAACTGTCTCAGATTTTAGATAAATCAACAAGTATCACCTTGATGCATGTGCTAAATTGGAGTCAGTTGGAGTTTCTTATGAGCTTTGCAAATAACCCACTTGCATAGAACCCTTTTTGCAACCTGGCTTTGTTTTTCCAGCTCTCCAAAATATCCCTGTGACAACAACAAGAAAACTTAGAATATCTTAGTCCTTTATCTGGCCTTGGCAATAAACCTTAGGAATTTCTTTGTTATTGTGGATCGCAGCCTTGCATCCCTTTTCCTCCGAGCTGCCCTCCCTCTCTCTTTCCCCAGAAAGAAAAGATTATCTCTAGAAACGTAAACCAAAAGTTGCAGGATCTCAGGGGGTCATCCTTCCTGTCGAGGAAGCTGCTTCTTGGCACTTCCTACCCTCACAGAAGAGAGGGAATGTATCGGTTTCAAAGAATGCTGTGAGCAGCTCTGAGCAGTTGATATGACACATTAATGAAAACAAAGATTAATACCATGTGACACCATTGCCTTGCAGTACAACTGGGAACTAATGAGGCTAATGAGAACCATATTTTGGTTTGAGAGATTAAAATTTAATCATGGCTGATGTCAGAAATGAATAATTTTGAGTTTTTCCCCCTCAGCATGTGTAAGGTTTCCCCTCCCTGCCCCAGGCTGGATGTTGGTTTAGCAGTATTCTTTGAGAAGGGGCAGCTCCTTGCCATCTACTCACCTGGGATTTAGCATGGCTGGGCAGGAGAAGGGTGGTGCTGTGGCTGGCTTAGTCTGTGAGACCTGAAAATGTGTGAGGTCACTCCTCTTGGTTGAAGCACTTGAGTTAAATGTAGGTGACAAGGGGTTGTTTGCCTTTAATTTAGGGTTTTTTTTAAAGGGACAAGTAGAATTAAAGAGTTATTTAGGCTGGAAGGACCTCTGAGATTATCAAGTCCAACAATTAACCTGGCACTGTTCAAGCCAAACTTCCCAACCCTCCACTAAACCATGTCCCCAAGTGCCACATCTACAAATGGAAGCAGAGAACACAGTTGCCATATGATGTCCAAGGATTTGAGTGTCCTCCTGGCCCACATCTACTCCAAAACCCATGCATTAGTGTGTGAGTGGAGTGGACTGAAAAGACAGGTAGAGATGAAGCTGGTTAAGAATCCAGGCCCAGCTCTGGTATACATTTGAGAAGATCTGTGTGAGTTGTTGGTAGAAGAGCTGCCAAAAGCTTTAAGGGGAATCGGGGATGCTTTGGTGGGGTGAGACATTAAGTAATGCAATTACATGATTACTTGATTATTTTTTATTTTTTATTTAAATCAAGAAATGGATTTACTGAAAGTCAGTTTTTCTGGGATTTTCCCTGAAGGACCTTCCTGCTGCTGGTCCTGGAAAAGCAGGATTGCAGCACTGGTTTTGCATGGAAAACCACTGCAGTGGGACTGACCTTTTGTTCTAGGCCCTGAATGTGTCCAAGCTGATGCTGATCCCATCATTTTCCATCAGTGTCTGTGTCCACACCTTCATTTTGGGTTTCACAGAATCTTCAGAGTTGCAAGGGACCCATGAGGATGATTGAGTCCAACTCCTGCCCTGCACAGGACACCCCAACAATCCCACCATGTGCCTGAGAGCATTGTCCAAACTCTTCTTGAACTCTGCCAGTCTTGGTGCTGTGAGCACTGCCAGGGAGCTGTTCCAGTGCCCAAATACCCTCTGAATTTGTTTCAGCCTGGGGCCACGTGGTGGTTTCAGCAGCCTGGTGTCACTCTTCCAGGGTGGAGGAGCCACAGTGCTGCTGTCACCTCCCTGCTGTCCTCTGCCAGTCTCGCCTCTCCTGCCTCAGACTCACTGTCTGGCTTAAGGAGCAGCTCAGAGTAGGATTCCCAAGGCTGCCATTTCACCATCTGCTTTTGGCACCGGGAGGGTTTAACCAAAACAAACTGCACTTGAATTTGGCAAATTCTTCAGTGGTCTAAGCCAGGCGTGTAATAATTTTTCACTTTGGAAATGGGCATGGACAGAACAGTTGGCAAGTTGGACCTAGTTGGGTAATTCAGGTTTGGTGTCTTCCCCAGGCCAGGTTTGTGCTTTGCAAGGGGAAAACAATGTTATGCTTCCATGGGGAGAACTGTGCCCAGCTGCAGGATGGGATGTGGGTGTCAGTGCCCAGCCTTGCTCCAGGAAGGCAACCATCCCATTCTTCATCCCCTGCTTGGCTCCAGCCCTGCTCAGGCACCTTTCCCAGTACTGAGCAGTAACCCTCATCCTCGAGCACTCTTCTTTTTAATGTTGTCCCCATTCCTCGCATTTAAATGTGGATGTTGTAATTACAGAGCACAGAATCCCAGTTTTTAGAGGTCTGTGACCACAATAAAGTGAATCCAGAAACCAGACGAGTGGTTTCATTTACTTCCATTCCAGCTTATTTCCTCCCCCCACCACTGCTGCGCTTGGCAGCAACCGAAACCAGCTGTCAAAAATGTTCCTTACCCCCACACTTTTAAGTTAATGATGTTCTGAAATTAATGATGCACCAGACTGATTCTGTCATTTCATTTTGATGGACTCAGAGTCTCTTGCAAGTGATATTTGCCAACTGACTTCTATGTTTTGAGGCAGTGTGCTGAGGAAGTAGATCCCCAGGTGCCAGGGACTGTACATATAGATACACTGAAAAAATAGGTGTTTTTTTCCATCCTAAGTGTTTACTAGCTTTAATTTGGTTGGGATATTGTGGTTCACCCACAAGCTTTCAAGCACGTACAGCAGTAATGCTTAGTCAGCCGTGGATGAGGTTTTCCACTCCTCAGAGCTGGGGAAGTGTCAGCCAGTGTCTTGTGTCTGGTTGTCACGTTGCTCTGGAAGTGGTTATGACCCCACACTGGGCACAGGAGAGGCACAAGTCTTGGCAGCAGGGAAGAAAGTGTCCTGTTGTGGTGAAAAACTGAAGGACCTGAGTTTGATTAGTTGAGAGAGTGGAAAAGTGGCAAAAGATACAAAGATCTTCCAGCAGGGAGGATGGAACACTGGCACAGGTTGCCTAGAGAGGTGGTGGACTCTCTATCCCTGGAGGTCAAGGCCAGGTTAGACAGGGCTTGGAGCAACTTGGTCTAGTGGAAGGTGTCCCTGCCCATGCCAGGGGATGGAACTGCATGATCTTTAAGGTTTCTTTCCAACCCAAACCATTCCATGATTCTATGGAAATTTGTTGTTTGTCATGTTCGCTGTCTCCACATGGATAGGACAGGAAGCTGTTGGATTACATGGTGGAAAGGAAGATACAGGTGAGGCATAAGGAAAAGCCTTCCAAATGTACATATGGAAGAACACCAGGCTGGATCCCTGGAGAGGGAGGTGGAATCTCAATTGCTATTTAGGCAGGCCAGAGATGGCTGTATTCTCATCCAGCTTCACCTGTTACTGAAATTTTGGAAGGAAGCTCTTCACTCTGCCAGATGTGTGTCCATTTGGCTGCCTGCTGTGGTCTGAGGCTGCTGGTGTCTCCTGGGGAGATGGTGACCTGCTTCCTCCTCTCCCTGGCTGGGTGCTGAAAGGAAGACTGGGGTAGTTAACATGCCGCATTTCCAACCATCATGGGGACAGGATACCTCACGGTGGAGCTCCTACCTTGTTCCATTGTGGAGAGGTGCTGCTGTGGAAACTTCTTACAGCACATTTTAGAGCCAAATCCTGATGGAGAGTAGAAAATGTGTCTGTCCACAAATTGCTTTCCCCTCGTCCCAGGTTATGTAACCCAGAGAATGAGAGAGATTCCTAATGGAGATGAAAGTTGACATCTGGGTTCACTTTCCATAGAGGATGTTCTCCAAAGAGAACAGTGAGAGAAGCTGTTAACACCAACTGCAGATTTAGGGATGCAGCAGGGAATTTTCCTGTGGAAATCAGTTTAATTGGAAGGATCTTGTGGTGTTGGGCACTGCTGGGATGGGAGTGGTGGCAGGACTGGTTTGACTCCTTTTTTTTATTACAAATACAGATTTATTTTCCTTGTAAGCATCAATAGATGTAAAGATAAGAGTTCCTGGCTGTGTTTTATACTCTTTTTAATAGACTCTGTTTGGAATTTTGTCATGCTTTATAGACTCTTAAGAACAATCCCTGTCCCAGACAACCCTTGCATTAAATAATTTCTGTAGCTCTGGGGTAGTTGAGTGGAGAAGGAATGTTAATTTATTGGGCAAGTCTGGCCAATGTGCTTTTCTTCCTCCTTGAGCAAATAGAAACCATCATCCCACATGCTTTGTACACTGGAAAAAAAAGGATGTTATCCAGAAAAGGTGATGTTTTCTGCCGGGTGGGTTTGGGAGCATCTTGTTCCTTTGCCCACACATTGTTTTGTGGGCATGGGCAGCTCTTGCAGAGTTATGTCCTCAAATCCAACTGGTCTCCATGCTGCACTGAGAGCAGGAAGTATTTTCATCAGGAGTGATGAAGTTTAATGTAGTTTAAAGTATGTTTTGTTATAGTTTTTTGCTTTCCCGGGATATACTTGAGTTGGAATTAAACAACATGACAACATGGTGAAAACAATTTAACCCCAATATTTGATGATGTTTATGACTCCCAGTTGATCCTCACAGTTTGCCTCCAGTGCCAAGTCATGGCTAATGACATTGTTTCTCCTAGCAGAAAACAGGAGCGACATCACAGTTTAGTTTGATTGAGACAATCCAAATGGAATATACTTTGAATTTGCAAAATTTCTGGGTTTGACGATGCACAGTTGAAATTTGTCCCAAATCCCCCAAGTCTGCAAAATTAAATCCATGTTTTCACTTGTTGGGACTGTTTCAAATGCCAAGACAGGCAGTAGGGGAAAAAAGCATTTTTGTTAATAAATGCTTCTGTTAACTCCTTATAGAGGACCTTGAAAAGGCAAAATGGCAATTAGGTTCCAAACTCCAACCTGAAATCTGTGGGATTTGGGTACCTGCCTGTTTGTACCCAAGTCTGCAAAATTAAATCCATGTTTTCACTTGTTGGGACTGTTTCAAATGCCAAGACAGGCAGTAGGGGAAAAAAGCATTTTTGTTAATAAATGCTTCTGTTAACTCCTTATAGAGGACCTTGAAAAGGCAAAATGGCAATTAGGTTCCAAACTCCAACCTGAAATCTGTGGGATTTGGGTACCTGCCTGTTTGTACCTATAAAAAGAAATCCCTG
>NW_008670004.1:13219-33604 GCF_000695815.1 Acanthisitta chloris | reverse complement strand
CCTGCTGCTTTTATGTATTTGGAGTGGGCCATTTGCTTTGGTTTCCTTGGCATTTGTATTCCAGGCTTCTTCAGAGAAATAAATTCACAAGTGTTTGCCTGTCATCACATGACAAGTTAGGGAGCTTGGATTGATGTAATCAGCACCAGACACACGTCAGAAAACTTCATGTGGTTCAGAAGAATACAATATTTTATTAATTCCTCATTTTGTGTGTGTCTCTGTGTGTGTGTTTTAAATGAGCCTCAGGGGGTTCTTAACTTGGGCCAAGAAATAAGAATAATTCAGATGAGTTTATGTTTAACTGTGCCATAACTGTGGTGGAGAACAGCGAAGTGAGGTGCCCTCAGTGACAGATCTCTTTATAAAGAGCTGCTTTGATTAATCAAATCATGCATTTGAGAGTTATTCCTTTCTCCATCAGTAGCTCTGTAGGAAATTGTTGTTAAATATGTTCTAAAATATATAGATTGATGGATTTTAGAACTAATCAAACTACATATGTATGAGGATCAAATGAACCTATTCAGGATATTTGCATTAAGAGCAAATCTTGCTGAAAATGCTGCAGATTTTATGGTTTGGGGTTTCTTTGTATGGGAGTTCTATACAGAGAGAGTGCTCAGGCATTGGAATGTGCTGCCCAGGGAGGTGGGGAATTCACCATCCCTGGAGGTTTTCAAGATGAGACTGGATGTGGCACTTAGTGCCATGGTCTAGTGACCACGGTAGGGTTGGACTTGATGATCTTGGAGGTCTTTTCCAACCCAGTTGATTCCATGATTCTGGTTTTTGGGGTTGGGTTAGTGAAATATGGTACAGGTACAATGAATAGAGCCCTGAGGTGGGATTGAAGCTGTAAAGGAAATAAACACAAGCTGAAAAATAGCAGCTTAAAACTTGTTCAAGTTTGGGGTTTTCTTTTAATGGAACTGATAATCTGGCAGAAAATCACTGTGTTGGAGCTAAGGGTAATTCCAGGGAGAATTCCAGGAGCAGCCCTGTGTGAAGCCCAGTATCTGCTGTGATTTGGGGCTGTGCTGTCCCTTCTGGGTCTGCTACTTTAGCATCTTATGGAAAGAATTGCTTGAAGCACTAAATAACAGCTTAATTGCCCAGAAATTAGGGAATTTGCTCTTCCATTTCCAAGTAGCAGCAATTTACCATTTGGCGCCTTTGAGTTACATGTTTCTGACACTGTTTTGAAACTTAAAATGTGTCAAGTGAGAAATAAAACTGATACAGGACATAATTTCCTTGAAGTGGTTAACTCAATTTGTAATTGTTTTGCTTTTTCTTCATTTTATTTTGCAGGTATTCCTTTGGTAAGTGAATCAAACTGAGAGCAAATCTGCAGTAATAATTTACTGATGCATTTGTGGGTATGTAGCTTTCTCATTACTCCAACTCAGTTGTTTGGTCTTTCTCTGTCTCCAGTGTTTTAACTTTGGATTCTCTTTATTCTCTTGCCTTTCACTGAATTTCTTTCTGCTCATATACTCTTAGGAAAAGAGAATTCTGTAAATTGAGATGGAAGGAGACTTTGTGGAAGGGTCGTGGAGGTCCCAACAGAATATCTGGAGGGTTATTGTTATGATGAATAGTTAAATAAACCTGAGGCAGGGTCTGAAGGACATCCCTGGGAAGGAACCTGTTCCAAATTCCAGTTCCCTTCCCACAGGTGATTTGTATGTCAAGAGCCTTTTACTCCTGTCATGGGCTTTTCCACTGGGCTGAACTGCAGATATTGCTCCCCTGGAGGTCAAGAAGGTTGATTCCTGCTTTGCCCAGATTAGGAGTTTTTTTCAGTATTAAATTCTCCAACTCATTTCTAAATGGAAAGTTAGAAGTCCTGGTGGAAAACATTGCTCTCTGTGGAAATATTGGCAGAACTGCTTCTGATTTGCTGGGAAGTACTGCCGTGGCATCATGTCTTGGAACAGCCTATTTTGTTGTGTATTCTCCCTTCAGGCAGGTGCCTCATGCTGGGGGATGTGTGGGTGGAGAAGGATGTTGGGTCGTGATGGCTTTGTATTCCCAAACTGTCACTAGCCAGTCCCAAATGGAAATTTTGTTATTCTAATACAAGGCACAAGAGCAGTTCAAGTCCATTTGTGTCTGAGTATTAAGGAGATTTGTGTTCTTCCAGGAATTGCATCTGTCTCCTTGTTTCCAGTTGATTGTTTTAACCAATGGGACAGGAATAAACTGTTTGAATGTATATGGCAGTATAGAGTTGGTGCTTCATCAAGTGGAGAAGCCAAGGAGTATGGAGAATTCTTTCCATTATTGTCCATAAAGTATTTTAGATAACACTTTCCTGTTGAATGTGGAGATTTTAACCAGCTGGACAATATGCATCCAGACTTCTGTTGAGTGGGGTAGAACACTCAGCTTTAATTCCAATTTCTCATTTTTTGGAATGTGTTTTCTATTCTGGCTGGTGGTTGTAGAAAAATTGCTTTTTTTCCAGTGGTGTTTTATCTTTTTTTGGCCTTTCTTTATGTCCTAAGTGGAGAGCCACCCTACAAGGATCACTGAAGTCCTTTGTACGCAGTAGGGTCTCTCCCTTCCTTGTTTTTGGCTTAAGGGCTACTTCGGAATAAGATGAAGGAGATGTAAATCTTGAGTTACTTTTGTTAGAATACAGGAAAACCACAATATTTTTGTTATAATATAGCTGAAACAACAACATTGTCATCCATTGCTGGAGAAGTACATTGAATATTGCTGAGCCTTTTTTTTTTTTTGGGAACATCTACTTCAAAGCAAGATCTTTTAAAGAAAAAAATTCCTGGAGAGTTCTTTGTAAATGCTGATTGTTTCCTATTCCCCTCCAGGAAGTGCTTTTTTTTTTGATCCATCTTAGGATGGATATTGGTAGCCTCTATTAAAACTTCAGGCTGTCCCTATGAATTTTAAAGAACTCCAGAGTCTGGAAATAACAACAAGCTGTTAGGCCAAATGGGATCAACTGGTATTGCCACAGGTTATGCTCTTTACTCCTGTCAGGGAAGAGTTATTAAAAACACTCCTCACCTGAGGGAATGAACTGGGAAACACGTAAGAGCTTCCACAGTGCGAAGCACCATGTTGGACTATTTATCCTTGGCAGGTGAAGAGGTGCTCTGCAAGGCAAATCCTGGAGCAGGCAATGGCCTGGGGGTTGTGCTGCTCTGAAATTACTGAGCTGTAATAACTTTAGGATTGATTTGTTGCTATTCAGATAGAAATTTGGCGTCGGATGTGGCATGGTATGTTTGAGTGAGCGCGTGGTGGGATTACATCGGGTCCCTCCCCATGGGTAGGCACACCTCAGGTGTGTGAGCTTCCCGGATCCGTGGCCCCTTCTCCTCCCTGTTTTTGGCAGGGCAGTGCTCTGGTTGCTGAGCATGGACTGTGTTGTGGTTGGACTTCTTGTTGGCTGGAGTACACTGCATGGCTTTGGTTCTTCTGAGCTGATCTGAGGCTGCTGGGAGTCTCATGGATGGATGGATGGATGGAGCTGCTGCCTGTCCTCAGTGGAGCACGGCTGCAGGGCCAGCAGCCAGGCTGCTCCTGGAGAGCTGAGCTTCCATGGCAACTCCATTGCCAACCTAAATCTCCCCCGTGAGCTTTGCTGTACCAAGGACTTTTCTCCATGGTCCTCTCTGTTCAATCCCCTTATGTGACCTGTGTGTGCCACCACGAGCTAGCTGGCCTGGCTCAGCACCCTTGGTCCTGGCTCAGCTCCAGATATGGCAGGTCTCCTGCTCTCTGAAGGTTGCTACCGTGGTGTTGGGACTAGAAAGAACCAGCAAGGCCAACTTGCTATTTTATTCTTCTGTCAAGTTAAGGACATCTTTTTCTGGCGTAGAAAGAGGCCAGAGCTGCTTCAGCAGATCTGTGGTGTTGACAGCTTTGCTGTTTCTGACTCATTCTGAGCAAGGCTGTGCTCTCCTAGAGCAGGAGTTCCTGATGCTGTTTTCTGAGATACCCCTAAGGGCTTCTTGTTTTTACGACTGGAAGTCTGATTCAATATAGTGATTTATTATCTCTGTTCTAACAGAGTTTTGAAAAGGTGATGCTCTTTTACAGGCTTTCTTGTCCTCTTTCTTCTGTTCTGTCTTGTTTTAAGTCCCCCAGATATTCAGAAATCAGTTTGATGATCCTGAGCCTGTCCTGAGATATAGGTCAAAGGAGGTGACAGTGGGGAGCTAAACAGAGCTGCAGGAAAACAGCAAGGATCAAGTGAGCTGTAATGGATGGCAACCTGCTTTGTGGAGTGAAAATACAGGTGTGGTGTGGGAAAATGATGTCACTGTCCAGAGAGATTCTGACTTCCCATGGTCACTTCTATGGCTGCTGGACACCTCTTGGAGCAGCAATCTGTATCTCAGCAAGGACCATGCAGAAAAGACAGGAATGCATCTGTTTACCTCGTGGCTATCAATGGGATCATTAAACAGAAAGGATGGAGGAGCAGCTGATCTTATTTGACTCTTGATGCACAAAAGTGTCCTATTTAGAGCCAAAGCAAATGTTTCCTTAGGGATTGTTCCAGAGAGCTTTGCTCCTGCACTCCTTGCAGGCCAACTGTATGGCCAGAATTAGAAGCACATTTTAAAAGGAAGAGCTTTTTCTTCCCTCTCACAGTAACCTTTCTTGTTCCTTTTGGTGTGGAGAGAAGATAGTCACTGAAGGTTGAATTAATCTCCCAAGTTTTTTCCATTTTCTGTACACATGGTACAAGCAAATAACTTAGTTCATACCCCAAATGCCCCCAAATTTTATATTGCCTCTATTAGCTCAGAATTTAAGCTGAAGTGTGTTTTGATTAGGAGTAGAATAAAAAGTTGAGAGCCAAGCGTATGTAATTCTCCATCACTTGTTAAATCCTCACTCTTTGCTTCAATGCAAATTGTTCCAAGGAGGATTTTCTTTTAAAAGGTCTTTAGGGATCTTAAATTTTAGATGTGCATTGACATAAAATGAAATGTTAGAGTGCACAGCTGGGTTCTGGCTTTCGCTGTTCGAGATGGAGATGTTTCTCCTTTGTGAGTGCATGTTCTTGAGGAAGGGGTGAAGGTTTCATGTTAGTTACACTATCCTAGTGGGCAGCGCTGTGGTCACAGAAGGAAATGAGAGGAACATGAAATAACTGGGGTCAGACTTCACTAGAGCAAGTCCAAAGCTTGGTGTAAGTGTGCTGAGATGGGGATGAGCTGTCTGGGCTGAGCTGTGCTCAGTGCTAACCTCTAGATTCCTCCAGATCCATCTACAGTGTCTGCATGGTGGCTGTGAGGTTGCCTAAGAGAATTCCCTGACACAGGTTGCCCAGAGAAGCTGTGGCTGCCCCATCCCTAGAAGTGTTCCAGACCAGATTGGATGGGGCTTGGAGCAACCTGGACTGGTGGAAGGTGTCCCTGCCCAGGGCAGGGGGATGGAAGTGGGCCACCTTTAAGACCCCTTCCAGCCCAAACCATTCTGGGTTTCCACATGGCAGCATGGGATTCTCATGCTGGCACCCAGTGGCACTTGTGCCTCTGGGATCTCACTGTGCAGACGAGTGTGGGAGAGACCCTGGCAGCAGGACGTGGGGGGACGGGTTGCTCTGTGTTATTCCCGGAGAACTTTGTTCCCTTCCCAGCAGGAGACCCTGGAGTGCTGCATGAGCATCCCAGCAAGCCCTTGGGAATGACTGTGGGGTTGAACACCCAGATGGTCATGGGCTGCTATTTATTCCTCCTCCCCCACGCCGAGATGGGAGGGCTGGAGCTGCTTCCCGACTGTTCCTGTTCCTGGCTGATATTGTGATCTGCTGTTCCTATTTCTCGTGTAAGAGTGGGAAACTTTTCTCTCTGTCTTATTAAATCTATTTTTCAAGCTGTCACTTAACCAGGTCTAGTGACAGAGTCGGATGTTTATGTGGCCCTGGACACTTGAACTCTGGTGTTTTCAATCACAACAGCACCTTTTGCCAGCCGGGCTGAATTAAATCCTCCTCCTGACCTTTTACCCTCGCCGCTCTTAAATTCATGCTTTAAAAACAGCTTAATGAGGGGTTTACTGGCCCAATTGGAAGTTTTTATTAAAACCTATTAGTGTGCTGGAGTAGCCTGCCTGAAGGAAACGATTAGCCCAAAGCAACTAACTCCGAGCTGGCCCCTAGCCACACCAGGTTTTCTCTAAACTGTTTCCAGACCCACGTTAACCCTAACACTGCAGCTTGCATGGAATTCATATCCTCTGCTTTAATTTATGGCTTGTCTGATTCTCTTCCCAGCCTTTCCCCATGTTCACGAAAGCATTTTGGTTTAATGTAATTAGACCTGCATTAAGGGGCAACATGCCTTCCTTCAGGCTTGCCTTGTTTGAGAACCTCAATTAAGTGCAAGTGTTCCCCCAAATCTTTTGCTGATGCTGCCTCATGGATGAGGTATGGAGCCTGCTTGGACAAAGCCATGATGCTCCAAAGGTCCTGGTTAAGCTTCCCATGAGGAGCATCCCAACACTGAGTTGGTGATGCAGCTGCACTGGTGGAACACTCTGCGGTTTGACGTGGAGCTGTGTGATCTGGAGGACACAGACTGTGGAATAGCAGGAGCTGGAGCTTGGAAATCCCAGCTGGCTTCTGCTGCTAACTTCCAATTGAATCTTAGCTTGTTTGCTCAGAGTCTGTGTTTTGTATTAAAAACTGGGTGAGTGGTTCTTGCCTGTCTTAAAAAGAAACTTTCCAAGGCTGCTGAAGCCCTGTGGCCATTGTCAGTGTGTTCTTGTGCTCATGTCTCCACACAGCTGAGAAAAACAGGCCAGAGTTTCTGCTTGGTAGGAAAAACCTCTAGTGGAAGGTGTCTCTGCCCATGGCAGGGGGTGAAACTGGATGATCTTTAAGGTCTTTCCAACCCAAACCGTCCTGGGATTCTCTGAAGGCAAGCTGAAGATTGAGATATGGATTCTCACTCACAAGACTGCATTTTAGCCCAGAAAGAAGCTAAATTCCCCCCTAATAAAACAGTAAATAGCAAAATGAATAGAAAAAAACCAGGAAGTTGCCAATGTGCCAACCAAGCTGCTGTTTAATTGACCAAAATTTGGGCTCTGGGATACATTTTGAGTGTGATAAAGCAGAAATAATCACAAACTAAAAAGCCACTGGTCCCTCTCCACACCCCACAGTCCCTGCGTGTCACCTCCTGTGTGCATTTTTCCTGGCATATGGAGGCACCAACCTTGGGAAGTACCTTTTAAAAAGAATGTTTAAGGAAAAATCTGCCATTAAAGTGATTACTTTAAAGTAGTGCGTTTGATTGCAGCAATTATGCAAATGATCCGAAGGGATAAAATCCTTCTTAACAAGGACTGATGGAAGCGCTGGGGCTGGAAGGAGTGCAGAACTTCTTCAAACAACATCTCTTTCCATGCAAGGAATTTTCTTCCAGCCTTTTGCCATGTTGCCTGGATCTCGACCTGTGTAACCACTGACCGGCCTGCGGATGTGTTTTATTTTCTCTTCTTGCAGGAATGTAAGTGGGTGGAATGGGAACGCTGGGCTTGCAGAAACTGGGAAACCCTTTCCCTAAGCAAATTGTTTCTCCACAGCTCTTGTGACTGACTTTTGTCCTAGCCTTAAGTAAAAGGAAACAAACAAAAATGTTTTTTGCAGGCAGAGATTTCATTCTGCAGAGAATTGAGGAAGAATTTCTTCATGGAAAGGGTTGTCAGGAATTGGAAGGGGCTGCCCAGGGAGCTGGTGGAGTCACCATCCCTGGAGGTGTTCAGGAAATGACTGAACACAGCTCTTAGTGCTCTGGTCTAGTTGTCAGTGTGGTGATGGGTCACAGGTTGGACTCAATGATCTTGTAACTCTTCCAACCCAAATGATTCTGGGATTTTCCTCAGAAAGGGCAAGTTGGACTGGGTGACTGGCAAGAGTGGAGCTCTCCTTCATTAAGCCTCTCCCCTTAATGCATTGCCAAAGTGAATTGGAATTCCCTCCAATATTAATTTTAAAGCAGAGGAGCTGGGTCCTTGTCTCTCATAAATTGGGAAAGCATTGTCTGCAGTTAGAAGGAAGGACCTGGTGTTGGTGTAGCTGAGGGACCTAGCTCTTCTTACAGTTCGTGCTGCTTCAACTCAGCTTTTAGCTTTTGGTGGACCAGAGATGCAGAGGTGTGTGGTGCCAGTGCTGGGTGGGTTTTCTTTGTCAGTCCAGATAGTTCCCAAAAGGTGTTGATGGACAGTGAGTGTCTTGACTTTGGACCAGGTCAAAAAAGATGGAGAGAAACATTTTATGTGGGCAGATAGTGACAGAACAAGGGGCAGTGGTTTGAAACTGAAAGAGAAGAGATTTAGATTGGATATTGGGAAGAAATTCTTCCCTGTGAGGGTGCTGAGGCACTGGCACAGGTTGCCCAGAGAAGCTGTGGCTGCCCCATTCCTGAAAGTGGCCAAGGCCAGGTTGGATGGAGCTTAGAGCAACCTGGTCCTGTGGAAGGTGTCCCTGCCCATGGCAGGGGGTAGAACAAGATGAGCTATAAAGGTCTCTTGCAACCTAAACTATTCCAGGATTTTATACTAGGAGAAAGACAATTAGTTCAATTAACTTTAATTGCTCTAAATAGGTAAGAGTTAACCTACTCACAGATACACGTGAGGAGTTTGGTCTTGGCACTGAGTTCTCTTGGTGTGTTATAAAGCTAACACTTGTTCTCCTTATCTTGCCTGAGCCTCTCCGTTATCTGCTCTCCTAAGCTTACGCTGGATTTGTGTTAAGCCTTTCCGTTAAACTTGTGACTTCGTGCCTGTTCCCAGTTGCAGCTTCCTGTGCGAGAGCAGAGACAAGAGTGAGGTTAATGAAAGTGCCAGCTCACTTCTTTAAAAAACATCAAAATCCTTCTAGTAACCTTTTCCCAGTGAGGTGAATCGAACAACAGCCCTGGTGCTGCTCAGGCTCACAGTTCGGAGGAGGATTTGACTTATGTCCAAACATCCCAGCTTGGACTGATTGCTACTTGTTTGTGTTAAAAAAGAAAGCTTGTTTTATTTTTGCCAAAGAAAAAAGCTGGTTCCAAATTCACCCTAGGCAAGGGAAGTGCTGCTCAGCACCTAAATGTTGCCACCACTTTGGGCTGAGGTTTAGCATCATGTGGTAATGCACAGGGACAGTGCTGAGTGTGGGACAGGGTAACCTGAACACAACATTCCCTTGTTTGGGGGTTTAAGGAGATCAAATGTAATTCCCCAGTTGGAGTGTGGCCAGGAGAGGGTGATTAATTTCCCCAGTCCTTCAGGAAAGCCGGTGGGAATTTTAATGACCTCAGCTATAAGATCCTCAGTTTTGTGCATCCTTCTGAAAAGCTGAGCTTTACCTGCCCAGCCTTGCTGTGACGCTGGTTGTGCTTGGACTGGGGAATGGTTTGGCAGTGAGGAAGGATGGGAAGTGTGCTGCAGGCAGAGTGCCACCTGCAGAGTTCTCACCTGTGTCCTACAGCACAGACAGGTTTTGAAGAGCAACCAGGCAGGTGTGACCACTCTGACCTTGCTCAGGCTGTGGCTTTGCAAGAAGTCACAGCAGTTGCAGCGACTGTTGGGAGTTGGTATTTCTCCTTCTTTCGGTTGTTCCTATTTTTCATTGCGCAAAAGAATGAATTTCCCCTCTGGAAGACTGAACCAAAGTCTCTCAGCAAGGCTGACCTTGTACAGTAGCCACAAAAATTGTCCTGTAAATATTGTGCTATGTGATTATTTTTTCCTTTTGCTCTCTTTTTAAAAACCAAACTCAGACAACTGTTTGAAATAGGATTTGTCAAGTATTTAAGCAATTGCGGAGGGCGTCAGCTTTATTTTATGTCATACAATCATGGAATGGTTTGGGTTGGAAGTGACCTTAAAGCCCATCTCATTCCAACCCCCTGCCATGGGCAGGGACACCTTCCACTAGACCAAGTTGCTCCAAGCCCCATCCAACCTGGTCTTCACCTCATTTATGGATTACTGCTGAATTTTCTGCTTCAGACTCAAACCTTGAATCTTGAAGATGCTGCTGTGAGCTGCTGAGCAGGAGCAATGGCACCTGTTGTCCCTGAAGTACTTTCCATCTGTCCTGAACAGCTGGAATCAGCACAGCCCAGGTGTAGACACCTACTTGATTTTACCTGTTAGGAAACAGTCAGTTCCAGGAAATATGTCTTGCAAGCCCAGAAACCAACCTAAAAGCAGAATCCAGCTCTAAAGTGGGAGATAGTAAAGTTTTTTGTCATTTTTAGTGAGAAAGACAAGTTGGGGAGAATCCAGTGAAAACAGTGGATCAGCTCCATGACAGTGTTGGCTTCCACAGGCTGACACTTCTCAGCATGGTGCTTTTCAAATTCCCTATGTTACCGCCAGGTTTTTGATGGAAGGAGGATGAGAGCTGGGCAGAGCAAGGCTTGCTTCCATCAAAAGTTCAAGTCTGGCATGGGAGAAGAAGTTTTATTTTTATTTTTTCTCTTTTTCTGAAGTAAAATAAACCTTGATGTGCAGAAGAACCCCTGAATAATCATAATAAACAGAAGGGCATCCAAGGAACTGCTGAAGTTTTTCTTTTCCATTAACCGCAGTGTCATTTCTGAAGTGCATCTGATTTATCTGTGGCTGATTAACCACTCAAATGCTCTTTTTCTGGCCTGATCTATAGCACATAAAAGTTTTATGATGGTGATTTATAGAGGATGATTATAGTTCTGAATATAAAGATTTGGAACACCATTTTTCTTGGAGCTGGTGAGTCTTGTTGGGTGTTCCCGAGGTGTATGTGGTAGGATTACGAATTAAGGGTCTTGGCACTGGACATCTCTGGGCAGCTGGAAGTTGTGTGTGGAGCTCTGAGGAAGGTTGGTGAGAGTATGGGCTCTTTTTAAGGAATCCAACTCTTCATCCTTCTTTTATTTGATCTAGGGTGTGGAATTTTGAGTGAAACCCTTAGATTTTAGCTGCTTTCCACCAGGAATGTTTGGTGAGCAGAAATTCACTGCCGTTTGGGTCAGGTTAAATGGTCTTGGTCGTTGGGTTTTTTTTAATTACTCAAATGATTGAGGAAGCTTAGATTAGATTTTAGGAAGATACTTTTTCCTGTGAGGATGGTGAGACACTGGCACAGGTTGCCCAGAGAGGTTGTGGATGCCCCAACCCTGGGACTGTTCAAGGCCAGAGTGGGTAAGGCCTTGAGGTGGGAGGTGCCCCTGCCCATGGCAGGGAGGTGGAACTGGTTGGTCTTCAAGGTCCATTCATGCTCTCATCTCTTCTTATTGTCTCTTTGTTCTTGTTGGAAGGAGGAGGAGTGGTGTGTGGGCTTATTTTTTCCCCTTCTTTTAAGTTGTCTTCTTAAGGGAATTTATTTGGCTGTTCAATGCTACTAAGGGCTAAATATTGTTTAAGGTATTTGTGCTGGCAGAGTCCCTTTTGGAACTCTCTGTGGTTCTTCATAAGTCTTGATTTTGAAGTTTATTGCATTTTCTGTGTTCACTCCACATATAAAGACTGGTAGAATCTTTGGCGCTGGGGAACAGAGTGAGAGCCAGAGGTCAAGTTTGATCTTTCCCCTAAGTGCCAAACTCCTTGATCCTCCTAGAACAGGGAACAAACTCCATGAATGGAGCTGTCTTAGATTTCTTCTTGAAGTTCTTTCCTTGATATTATTTGTGGGAATGCACCAGGTCAGACAGATTTCTGGATCAAAAAAATGAAGTTGTCAGTTTTGGAATTGTGAGTCTTTTTGTCTTTCCACCTTTAAATAAGGAAAAAAAAAGTGTCTTAGTTCAGAGATTTGGTGAATAGAAATTTAGATGTTTGTGCACTTATGATACCAAAAAGTGCTTGTGCCAGTGTGTTTGTGCATGTGGAAAACATGGCTCTTAGCAACCAGATATTCTGTATTTCCATGCCTTTCCCTGGATTTAAACATGAGCAAATGGATTTGTGTGAAAAAATGATTAATTCCTGAGATCATGTAAAACCTGTATCTTTGTGAACTTAGTGGGGCATGGCTGCATCTTCAGCATCATCTGAACTTCAGATTTAGGGTAAAATCATTCCAAGAGTGAATGTGCAAAATTGAAGCAAAATAGCAGAATGAAGTGTGTGCTGAGCTTGAGTCATGTCTTACAGCTGCATCAAGGAGCTCAGGCCTTAGAGCTGCCAGTTCTCTTACTGTCCTCAGAGCTTCTTGTTTGACTGTAGGGAACTCACTGAGGCAACTGGGAGATTAAATATTTGGTGTGTTTCTGTATGATTTGTGGCATCTTTGCCGAAAAATCGAAGCTGCTGCATCTGCCTCCTGCAGAGTCTTGTGCTGGATGCCCTCATCTTCTTAAGTACTCTACTAGCACTTGGGAATTACACTTTTATGTTACCATTTTTGATTCTGATACGAGGAGTGGCTGAGGTTACCTGGTCTATTTAGCCTGAGGAAGAGGAGACTTATGACTTCCTCATGAGGGGAAGTGAAGGGACAAGCACTGATCTCTTCTCTGGCAGTCAGTGACAGGACCTGATGGCTTGAAGGATCTCTTCTCTGGCAGTCAGTGACAGGACCTGAGGGAATGGCTTGAAGTTGTGTCAGGGGAGGTTTAGGTTGGATATTAAGAAAATGTTCTTCCCCCAGAGGTGTTTGGGCACTGGAACAGCTCCCCAGAGCAGTGGTCATGACCCCAAGCCTGACAGAGCTCAAGTAGCATTTGGGCAACATTCTCAGGCACATGGTGGGATTGTTGGGCTGTCCTGTGCAGGGCCAGGAGTTGGATGATCCTTGTGGGTCCCTTCCAACTCTGTGTTTCTGTGATTTAAGGAGAATGCCACCTAGCCAAATATTTCTAACCACCTCCTCATTGCATCCACCATGTTCCCTTCAACTCTTCAAAAATTTGATTCATTTATTTATTTTTAGTCTAGCGAAATAATTTTCTCATGGGTTTCTTTTCCGTTTCCAACCCGGGTGAAACCGCAGTGTTAAGCCACCCTCTTCCCAGTCCTTCATAGGAAGTGAGTGTGAGCCAAGGTACATATTTTATGTTAGTCAAAAGAGATAAGTGTCAGGATTTCAAAGCGAATTCCACGCTGCAATTTCCAGTGCTGAAATCTCCACTGTACCTTGGCTCTTGTGTCTTGGTTTGAAATAGTTGGTGCTTTTGTTGCCACTCTCTTTGGATTTTTATGTTCTTTTGTGGGGGGTTTGCCTGCAGGGTGCCAAAATTACCTGTCCCTGGGGAAGGGAAGGCTTTGAGGTGGATCTAATTGTGGCCTTCCTACTTGAAGGGAGCATGCAGGAAAGATGGAGAGAGACTATTTATGAGGGTCTAGAGTGACAGGACAATGGGGAATGGCTTGAACTGGCAGAGGGCTGTGTTAGATGGGATGTTGGAAAGTAATTCTTCCCTGTAAGGGTGGTGAGGCACTGGCACAGGTTGCCCAGAGAAGCTGTGGCTGTCCCATCCCTGGAAGTGTTCAGTTCCAGGTTGGATGAGGCCTGGAGCAACCTGGTCAGTGGAAGGTGTCCCTGCCATGGGATGTGATGAGCTTTAAGGTCCCTTCCCACCCAAAACATTCTGGGATTCTACGATAATCCTTCTAGGAAAACCTGCTTATATGGACGTTCTGCATTTGGCCCTATTTAATGTGAAGCTAATCTGTGATTATTCCATTTTCTTTCTTTCTAATTTCCTGGATGCTTCCCCTGTCCCTCACCACAGAAGTGTGTGATCACCTCGATTTCTCTGAGGTGTGAATCCAGGTCAGGCAGAAATGAGGTGAGAGCTCCGTGACACTCCAGGTCATTCCTCTGACTCATCTCTCCAGTTGGTTTTTCCTAGAGATACATCAGAGCACTTGGAAAGTGGATTTAAGAGGAAGTTGGTAGCACAGAGCTGCTGTGCAGAGCATGAAAACTGTGATCAGAATTGCAGAACATGACTCCAACATGTTCCAGGACTCCACCACGTGCTGGTAGGTCGTGCCACCTCTGGAAGCCTGTTGGACATGTGGCTCCTTCAGGGAGGGCAAACACAGCTGGATCACAGCCAGAATGAATGAAAATTGCTTGGTTTGGTGGGGTTGAGTGCCTGAAGCCCCAGATTCAATAGGATCAGCATGGAATTCTGCAAGAAGGAGAAGAAATGGAGCTCCTGTGACAAGGCTCAGTGTAGGAATGGCTTTGCAGAGCACAGTATTCTGCTGTGAGAAGGCAAATTCCTTCTTGCTGACATGGTGGGGGAACAAATCACTAGTGAAACGCTGGTGAGCTGCTGGTGAGCCAGCCAGGACGGGAAGGGGAGGGTGGTGATGCCATGCTTTATTGTCTTGGAAAAAGCAAAAGCCACTCCTGTCCTTGCTCAGCCAAAGGCTAAGACCTGAAGAAGATAGTCTGTCCCCAAGGGCCCAAACCTGTTGCAGGGAGTAGACTGTGTTATCTGTGTGGAGGGAGATGAGCCTGTGGATGTGATCCCACTGCCTATTGTGCATTAACTGCATCTTCCATGTCCTGTTTCTCAGGACATCCGATGGGGATAAGGCTTTCCCCAAGGTACTTCCAGACCTTTAAGTAAAGCTGCTCCATAGAAGCGAGAGGTTACTACTTGGTTAAGGCACAGTGCCTAAAATAACAGTGTTTTAGTAGTGGGATTTTGATTTCTATCCTCTGCTTTCAGGCTCTAAGGTGATTAAACCATTAAACCCAGACTAAACAGCTCAGGGTTTTACGGAGCAGGTAGTGAGGTATGGAGGTTTGAGGTTCCCTCTGGATTTACCATTTATTAGGAACATTTATCAGGGAGGAGATACAGCATCATTTTTCTGGCTTGTTTCTGAGCCATGTTGAGTTGTGTCCAATTCAGCAACTACCCTGGAGCTGGGCTGGAAGACCTGTGGGATGGAGTGAGTAGGAAGGACAAGGAATCCCGAGCGGCAGCTGTGGTTTTCTCTGTGCAGCCTGAGCCTCTCCACATGGATTGCTCAACCTCCCTGGAGCTGGCTCGGGGCCGGATGGTGACTGCGTGGGCAGACTGGGCTCCGACCTGCCGAAGCCCATGCAGGGCCAGCTTCCAGGGATGGGTGGGAAACAGCAAAGGCAGGAATAGGTCCTGGAGCTCCAGTCTGCTTGGATGTCACCACCCAGCCGCCTGCTTTCTGCACATATGGACTTTTTTTCTCCTGGAAAAGAGGCATTGGGGCAGGATGACAGCACTTGCACGTGGTGGAGATCAGCCTGGGAACCAGGCGGTGGTACCGAGGGAAAAGTCATCCTGCAGCTCACCAAAAACTAGGGTGGTACTTTTATGTGGGAGAGGTGAAAAGAGAGAACAAAGATGATCCCCCCCAAAAAATTGTGAGGAGAAGAATAAACAAGCCATGCAATAAGTAAGCAATGAGCAATCTGGGTGCGGGGTGGGGAGGAGACGGCAGGAAAGCTCCTCTGGAGGAAAGGAGCCATGGGGAAGGTGAAGGATGGGGGGTAGAAAGTGATGGGGAAATCATTCTTGCCCCCTGTTTTGGGTTGCTGAGGTAATGTTGTTATTTTGGAATGGAGAGCCCCTGTGATGTCTCTGCTGGGCTCCACAGCTGCCAGAAGAGGCTGTCAGTGATGGAGTTGCTGGGGCTGGGGCACTGCCATTTGTCACTGCCAATTGTCACCAGGCACAGTCTGCCAGGATCTGTTTGTTTGGTAAATACGGTTGGGGAAACGTGAGGGCCAAATTCCGGGTGTAAATCTGAATTGGTGTTACTGCAGTTGGATCTGCTCAGCTGTGCTGGATATCTCAGCTGGAGTAAAGCATGGCAGACTCTGGAAGGGACTGAAAAATTCCCAGAGGGATGTGAAAGGGAGGTGTCAGGGAGGTGTCTGAGGGGATAAAGCAGAGCTATAGCTCTTTCTATCTCTTCTACCCTTCATAATGCTTTAAAATGCTAGTTTTCCCCCTCTGTATTACTGTCTATAGTACAAACATATTCCATTCTCCTTTCCATGGCTTCTTAATATTCCTAATAATATTCTTCTGGCTTGTTCAGCTTTTCAAACAGACAGTGGCCAGGGAGAGGAGGAAGAGGACGCTTTAAAATCAGGATTCAGTGGTTTAGCATCTACTCTTTAAATCTGAGCTTCCAAAAATCCAGGTGTAGGGATTGATGTTTCCATGGAATGGCCCCAGGGCCCTGATGTCACCAGGCTGTGCCTGAGGCAGGCGCTGGCTCCGAGCAGCATCACTCCACACTGATTTCCACACTCATGTGCATCTGTGGGCACAGCACAGAGATCTTTGCCCTATAAGGCTCTAGGATTTCCAGCTGTGTTGCTTGTCGAACCCTCGGGATGGGAGTTGGAAGCATTTCAGTGCTCCAAGCCTGTCTTCTGGCTGCAGAGTGGGTGAGATTCAATCCCAAGGGTCATTTGTGTTTTAAAACTTACCCCCGGATACAGGGCTGATCCAGACCTCAGAGCAGAGAGAAATTCACCTCCTTGGGGAGTTCTCGTGGGCTGCTGGGTCTTGTGATCTGTGCTGCAGCTCGTTCTGTGCCGTGATACAGCACAGCTCAGTGTGGAAAGCCCTTGCTCATCGTGTCAGCCCCAGGGTGTGACTCAGGTGGTGATTTCTTCTCTTTATGTATTTATTTTAAAAGTTGCTTGATGCTGATATTTCAGCCTACAGGAATATGTAGAACTCTGAGATCTGTGCAGTGGAAATGGTATAGAGATAGTTAAGCAGCAGAATTTGACCAAGACTTTCTGGCACACAACTTGGACAGTTAAAATAATTTATTATAATATTTTCCCATCTGTTTGTTATTATTAAATATGAAGTACTGATGTTGCACAATCTTACCTTTTGGATTTATGTCCAGAAGAAATTGGTGTACATTTTTATTGAATACCTTTTAACTCTGACTTACAGTTACAAACAGCAGTTTGAACTTCTCCTTTGTGAGTTTAAAGTGAAATGAAATTGAAAACTCCTGACATGTGCCACTCTTTCAGGGTCAGCACTTTCTCTTTGGAAAATGATCCAGTACATGAGTATCTTGAAGTGGTTTATTTCATTTTGAAATCCTGGGTTACAGCAGCTTCTGTTCTTGCTTGGGTTGGATGTCCTGGGCACTGGTGAGGTACCTTGAGTGCTGTGCCCAGTTCTGTGCCCTTACTCCAAGAGAGATATCGAGGGGCTGGAGAGTGTCCACGGCAGGGAACAGAGCTGGGGAAAGGGCTGGAGTGCAAGTCTGAGGAGAGGGAGCTGAGAGGGCTTAGCCTGGAGAAAAGGAGGCTCAGGGAGAACCTTCTCACTCTCTACAACTCCCTGACAGGAGGGTGCAGCCATGTGGGGACCAGGCTCTGTTCCCAGGGAACAAGTGACAGGATAAGAGAAGACAACCTCAAGCTGTGCCAGGGGAGGTTTAGGTTGGACATCATGAGGAATTTCTTCACAGATGGGGTTGTCAGGCATTGGAAGGTGCTGCCCAGGGAGGTGGTGGAGTCACCATCCCTGCAGGTGTTCCAGAAACAACTGGCCATGGCAGTTAGTGCTCTAGTCTAGTTGACAAGGTGGTGATCAGCCACTAGTTGACCTCGATGGTCTTAGAGGTCTTTGCCAACCTAAATGATTGTGGGATTCTGTAAAAGAAAGTAGTCAGTTTTGTCTGTGCACACAGAAGGCAAAATAATATATATATATATGTTTATAGTATGAAATTGTGAACTAAAAGGTTCATGTGATTGCCAAATATTATCTCAGGCTGCAGATATCTCCTGCTTTGAAAGGGTGCAACCAACGCTGATGGGAGCTGTAGTTGACTATGTGGTTTAGTCACACATGTCACTTTGTGGGGTCACCCTCTGGGGAGCCTCCTGCAATGTCAATAACTCCCAGACCTACAGCATCTCCAGAAATTCCAGGTAATTGCTAAAAACTCCCCTCTCTGCAGATGTATCAGCTGGAAGAGGATCTGGGTTCTTCTTTTGAAACACAGCAATTTTCCCTGCTTTCAGGCCTGAGCCTTGCTGTGCTCAGTTCTCTTTATTTCTGCATTTCTAGATGCTTAAAAAAATGTTTTACCTTTGCTCTCAGTACTTATCTTGCCATGTTGTCACTTAGAGTGGGACACTGTCACTCTAAAAAGCATTAAATTGTTTTCTGTACCAACTGATCAATACTACATTTGGAACTAGATCATCTTTAAGGTCCTTCCAAGCCAAACCATTCTGTGATTCTATTAGAGAAGAGGTTTTTTTTGGTTTAAAATTTACTCTACATGATAACATTTAAAAATTGGCTGGTTTATAATTATTTTAACAAATAGCAGCTAGTTTAGAATTGCTTTTGGTTCCCTTACACGTCTCAAATGATTTTTCAATAGAACATTTTTTTCCCTCTTCCACTCAGGTCGTTATTGGTGTGAGCACACACAGCCTCAGGTGTGTGATAAATCACCAGGGTAAGCGGTGCTGGTGTTCAGGCTGCCTTTCCACATGGTTCCAGTTATGGAATTTCAGCTTTACTGACAAGTTTACCATTAATGATTGAAAGTTTGCATCAAAGCCTGGGCAGTGATTTCTGTCGATAAAGTGAATTCATTCTTTGAGCAACTCTTTGTGAGGTGTTGCCATCCACTTGCAATTCCAGGATTGAAGCAGTGGCAGGATATTTTCCCCTGCTTTAGGGGATTGATAACTATTTGTATGGAAAATCCCCGAGCTATACCTGCTATTTTGCATTTCCAGATTGTCTTTATGTTGCTGAACACTTAACAACCTACACATTCCCTGCTGGATCACCCTGGGCACACACAAATGAGATGATCTTTAAGGTCCCTTCCAACCCAAACCATTCCATGATTTTTAGCCTGAGTTAATAATGCTGTAGAGTGAGGACAGAAAAGCCAGTGATTAATTCATGTGGTTCATTTTATGCACTGAGGTAATTTGGATTTCTTACAGCAGGGAGAGCCGAGTGGGTGTGTGAGTCTTACGGCGTCAGGACACATGTGAAGAGCTGTTTAATATCAGTTGTCACTAGCCTGGGTGATTGTTTTTTTAATGTGGTTGATTTCAGTGGTTTATATAAAAATATCAAAAGCTGTTTCTTCGAATTAGAAGCAAAAGTTGTAATTATATGGTAGGGAATATGCTCACAAGTGAATTTGATGTCACACGCATGGGAAAGCCACCACCCAGGTTGCTGGTGGTGAGGGACGGAGGAAAATCTTGCTGGGTGCTGTGTTCTGTTATCATTAACTGCTGAATCCTTCCAACTGGCAGCAGAACTCAGGGAATGGGAATTTGTGGGAAATCATGCTGCTTTTCTTTACCCCTCCTTGCTTCACCAGGAAGGCTCCACAGCATTTACAGCGGGACTAGAGAAGGGGGGGATCACTTGGATTTGCTGTACGTTGGTGTTTGCTGAGTGTCCAACCTCATGGTTTTCTTCAGAAAGCCACAAAAGCCTTGGCTATGAGGGTGCTAAGGCACTGGCACAGGTTGCCCAGAGAAGCTGTGACTGTCCCATCCCTGGAGGTGTTCAGGGCCAAGTTGGATGGGGCTTAGAGGAACCTGGTCTCGTGGAGGGAGTCCATGCCCATGGCAGGGGGTTGGAACTGGGTGGTCTTGAAGGTCCTTCCCAACCCAAACCATTCTGGAATTCTGTGATTCTATGGAGGATCTGTCAGAGGGGCAAGAGAGTTGTTTTGCTGGGGTGATCTGAATCAGGACTGTGACAGAGGTTGCATGGCTAAGGTAGGTGATTGGGTCTGTTCAGCCTGAGGAGGAGACTGAGGGGAGAACTCACAGCTGTATGCAGCTTCCCTGTGAGGGGAAGTGGAGTGACAGCATTGGTATCTTCTCTAACAACCAGTGACAGGACCTGAGAGAATGGCCTGAAGTTGTGTCAGGGGTGGTTCTTTCCCCAGAGGGTGTTTAGAACAGCTCCCCAGGGCAGTGGTCACAACTCCAAGCCTGACAGAGCTCACAGAGTGTTTGGACAACACTCTCAGGCACATGATGGGGTTCTTGAGTTGTCCTGCGCAGGGCCAGGATTTGGATGATCCTTGTGGGTCCCTTCCAACTCTGAATATTCTGTGATTTTGTGATTCTTAGCATCAGGACTTCTTCACTGATCAACTGGCTGTGCAGATCCTTCACTTGTGGCTGCTGGGTTTGTCGCCAAAGTGATGGGCTGTGCCAGCCCAGCCAGCCTGGTAGCATGGCCCGGGCTTGGTCATCTGGGTTTCTCTTCAAGACAAAGTTTGGGTGAGCAGCCTTCATGCTGCCACATCCTTAGGAATCGATACTGAACATCTGTAGTCACAAACAGCAAAATTCCTGCTCTAAACATCTCCAAGAATTCATTTGTAATTGGTTTCAATTTTGTAGCAGAAGGGATAAGTGGTAAA
>NW_008670004.1:0-13201 GCF_000695815.1 Acanthisitta chloris | reverse complement strand
GGAAAGGGATAATGATTTAAAAAGTGCATTCCTGGGGAAAGGAAAAAAAAAGCTTTGCCAATGAAATGGTTGGACAATTGAAAATGAAAAATTGCATCCTGTGAGTGTGGTGGGGGAGTTTCTTGTTTGGTTTTGTTGTTACTGTGTTGTGGTTCTTTTTTTTTTAATAATCTCCTGGCTAGAGGAGAGGAAATACAGGATTTAGGGTTGTGTTTTTATTGCTGTGTTTTGTTCCTGACTATGGCATGTAGACATGTATAAAAATAGAATTGTGAGGCTTAAAATATTAGCTGTTGCTTTGCTGGGAGCTTTAGGATTCCTCCATCACTCTCTCTGGCCCTAGGGATACAGCAACAGTTGTCCAGGTCCTGTGCTGGAGGGGTGTGATACCCTGGGAAGGGAAATGGGATTGATGGATGGAACAGAAGATAAGGTCTAAGCCTGCTGGTGTCACAGGAGCAGGTGTGTGTCACTTTGGTACCTGCTGTGGTGGCACCTGAATTATGGTGCCCAGAGGACACACGAGGACTGGTAAACTGTCCTGATGGATGACCTGGAACAGATCATGGAAGACCAGAAACTTCCCATGGAGTGTGCAACACGTGTTTAGTCATGCAAAGTCATTTCTTCAAGGTGCAATTATGCTGTTCCTTTGCCTCTGGTAAATATAGGTGGCAGCGAGCACGACTTGGAGGTGATGTTGTAATTTTGGGAACATATATCAGTTTTAATTTCCAAGATTTTCTTGATTGCTCCCTTGATACTTCGCCCATCATACTATTCTCTTGACAGTTGAGTGTGACAGCTCAGGTCTCTCAAGAACATTTGCTCCTGTCCCAGGTGAATTGGGACTTGGAAGCTGTGACGGAGGGGACAGGTGAGGACAGGATGGCAGAGCAGCTGTTTGATCATCATAGAATCATAGAATTTAAGGGTTGGAATGGACCTTACAGATCATCTAGTCCCAAACCTCTGCCCTGGGCAGAGACACCTCCTCACTAGATCAGGTTGCACAAGGCCTCATCCAGCCTGGCCTTGAACACTGCCAGGGAATTCTGCCTCCTTGGAAGCTGTGTGTGGCTCTTCAGGGAGTTTCCTTGCAGGAAAGTGGTTTTGGAGGAATATTTTTTTTTTTTACATTTGTTAGCATGTAATGATCGTAGAATCCTCAAGATTGGCAGAGACCTCTAAGATCATTGAGTCCAACGCCTGTCATTGCCCTGGGCAGAGACACCTCCTCACTAGATCAGGTTGCACAAGGCCTCATCCAGCCTGGCCTTGAACACTGCCAGGGAATTCTGCCTCCTTGGAAGCTGTGTGTGGCTCTTCAGGGAGTTTCCTTGCAGGAAAGTGGTTTTGGAGGAATATTTTTTTTTTTTACATTTGTTAGCATGTAATGATCGTAGAATCCTCAAGATTGGCAGAGACCTCTAAGATCATTGAGTCCAACCATTAGCCTGTCATTGCTGGAACCCCTAAAACATATCTTCCAGTGCCAGATACAGATGCCTCTTAAACACTTCCAGGGATGGTGACTCCACCACCTCCCTGGGCAATCTATTCCAGCACCTGACCACCCTAACAGTGAAGAAATTTTTCTTAATATCTGATCTGAATCACTAATCTGATATTTACTAGTAGACAACAACTCTGCAAACCAGCCAGAAAATGGAGATAATACATGTTATTTTCCAAGTGCTGGGGAAGATTAGGTGAAGTAATTTATCCCAGCTGGCATTCTCACTCAAAAGAGTGCATAACATTTTCCAAAAAATAATGTGGCTCATAGGTTCCAAGAATTAGAACCTTGTTTTATTTCAGGCAGCATTAGCAGGGATCAATCCTATGAAGATGAGCAGTTACTGTCAGTTAAGTGTGGATGTGTCATTAACAACTTGATTGAGTAGATCTTAATTTTATTTAATGAAGTCCTGGAGTATCTGCAGAACTTCTGATGGATGTCAGAGCTAAGGTACAGATCCTCCTAATGAGAAATTGTCTGTGAAAATACATGTCAATTTGGCTGTTTTCCTCTAGTTTCAATCATTTCGAGGGAAAGAAAAGGTTACTAAGGAATTCACAGAAGCACAGGATGGTTTGGGTTGGAAGGGACCTTAAAGCTCATCTCATTCCACCCCCTGTCATGGGCAGGGACACCTTCCACTAGACCAGATTGCTCTGAGCCCCATCCAAGCTGTCCTTGGACACTTCCTGGGATGGGGTGTCCACAGTGTCTCTGGTGTGCTCATGTAGAAAAAACCTCAACATTGGACATTTCCTTGTTGCTTCTGTAGTAGTAAGTTTTGGATTGTTTTGGAATTTTCTCTCTTCATGTTTTTCCTTTGTGGGTGCATCTTTATGCTGGAGCCTGTCATGCCATGCATGATCCCCATCCCAGTGTCCCTTCCCAGAAGTAGTGTCCACAACCTCCCTGTGTTCTCCCCATGGGCTCCCATCACCCTTACTGGGCTTTAGTGAGGCCTTCCCAAGGTGCATCAAGGTATGACCAAGGCACAGGAAATAAAGGCCCAAGAAATGGGAATTTATTGTGCCCTTTGGGCAAATGGGAGTTAAATATTCAGAATATATTAGTGTTCAGTAGTTTGTCATGTTTGGTCTAATTTCCGCTGAGAGGAAGCAAGTTCATATTTAATTTACACTGATAAAGCAAATCTGGGTCATTCCAGTGGCTGCAGGTGGCACCTGTAGGGCTGGGAGCAATGGGAACCAGTCTGGAGCAGGATGCCCCATTACCACTGTTACCAGCACTAACACACTGTGGCAGAAGTGATGGGATCTTGGGGTCGAGCAGTGGGTCTTGGGGTCACATCCACCTGCCTGTGCCCAGGGAAGTGGCAGGGACCTCAGACCCAGGGGTGCACGTGAGCAGTGCTGGAGAGTGTCCACAGATGTGGAAGGGTCTGGAGCACAAGTGTGATGAGGAGAAGCTGAGGCATCTGTGGGGGCTCAGCCTGGAGAAATGGAGGCTCAGAGAGAACCTTCTTGCTCTCTACAACTCCCTGACAGGAGGTTGGAGCCAGGTGGAGGTTGGGCTCTGCTCCCAGGGATCAAGTGGCAGGATGAGATGAAGTGGCCTCAAGTTGCACCAGGGGAGGTTCAGGTTGGACATCAGGAAGAATTTCTTCATGGAGAGGATTGTCAGGCACTAGAAGGGGCTGCCCAGGGAGGTGGTGGAGTCATCAGCCCTGGAGGTATTCAAGAAACCACAGGATGTGGCACTTTGTGATCTGGTCTAGTTGACAAGGTGGTGACTGATCACAGGTTGGCCTTGATGATCTTCGAGGTCTTTGCCTACCTTAATGATTCTGTTATTGGGGGATGTGCAGCTCCAGGAGTATCTGTGACCCCGTGGGGCTGCCTGGGGGTCACCACAGCCCTTTGACCATGTCCCACACATTCCTCACACTGTCCCAGCCCAAAAATGTGGGATTCCACCACGTCTCCTCCCCAGCCTCACACTCCAACTGCTGTGTCTGAGAGTCCTTATTTTTCCAAAGTGATTTTCCCAGTTTCTTTTAAACCCATCACAAACAGTTAAACCAATGAAACTGCAGCTGTCAAAATAAATAACTCTGCTTTGTGGGGCTTTAGCTTTTTGTTTTCTTACCACTCTGAAACTTGCTTATTCCTAAAATCAGAATCCACAGTAATTCTCCCAGCTGCTGGCTTGGATTAATAAGGGTGACTGTCTTCAGCTCTCTTGCCAATGCCTGAGATTTTCAAATTGAAAGGATATCCATACATGTGGCAAGGAAACAGCACAAATGGCATGTTAATAAAAGCAATTTATTTATTAATTCTTCTTCTTATTAGTGCTAATAAAAGCAACACTTAATGAATGCCATATCTGGCTGCTTCTCAGCATAAACCTGGTTTATATTTACCTCTGTTTTAATCAACTAAAGTCTAAATTGATATTTCAGCTGCATATTCTAATTGGGTATTTACTCCTGGTATTTTGTAGCTGTGAACTGAGTTTCTATAGCCTTGGGTTTGGCAGGAGTGGGAGTTGCTCTGCTCCCATGTTTCACTGAGGGAGTAAAATACTAGGACAGGCTGAGAAAAAAGCTTAAAGAAATGCCCTGAGATCTTAAGACTTGCAATTATTTCTTTCTCTCCTCTCTCTGTACCCTAGTGAAGACTGATGAGTAAGTTGACTATGGTGAGGAATTTCTGTGGGAGAAGGAAGAGAAATGACAAAATTAGGGCAATGTTTGGGGCTGCCTTATGGCAAGAAAAAAAAAAAAAGAGATAAAATTTTATGCTTTTGACATGCTGCTTAATAATTTTAACTGTTGCTGGGAATGGGGTGAAGAGGTCATCATCCCAAATCTTGACATCAGGCCTGCAGCATTTTAATTAGCTTTGCTGTTTGTGCTGGAAGCAGCAGGTTTTGGTGGGAGGTGACTGAGTGCAGCTCCTTCTCTCTCTGCCTCTGGAACCCCTTAACAGATTGATGTTAAAGGTGTCCAAAGGACACTTTTGGCTTTTTTTTCTCCGAATGAATAATGCTGGGAAGAGCATCACCTGCTGGGTTTTAGTTCTGCTGCTTTGGTAAGTTGTCCTTGACATGTGGCATCAGATTCACAGGGAAGGTCAGTCATGTTGAGGTTTAATGTTTCCTGCAGACAAATGGAGCATCCAAACAGTTCCTTACAGATCCATTTGCTGTTGTTAAAACCAATTATGCTGCAGTAATTCTGATTTATTTTATCATTGGCTTTTATCATTTTTCCAGTACCAAAAGGAGGTTAACAAGAAGGCAGGAGAGGGACTTTTTATAAAGGCATGGAATGACAGGATGAAGTGGAATGGATTTAAACTGAGAGTAGATTTAGACTGGATATATAGAAGAAACTCTTTCCTGTGAGGGTTGTGAGGCACTGGCACAGCTTGCTTGGAGAAACTGTGACTGCTCCATCCCTGGAAGTGTTCAAGGACAGCTTGGATAGTGCTTGGAGCAACCTGGTCTAGTGGAAGGTGTCCCTGTCCATGGCAGGGGGATGGAATGAGATGGGCTTTGAGTCCCTTCCAACCCAAACTGGTCCAGGATTCTATGATTTATAATTTTAATGCACTATGTGTTACTTTAAGTATGCAAACTGAATGAAATGATCCCTGATCTAGTTAATCTCTTCATATCAGCAGGGAGATTTCAGGACTTGGAAGACTTAGCTTGCAGTTCAGGTCTCTGACCATCAGCCTGTTTGTGTGTTTGCTCGTCTCTTTGTACTGTGCAGGGAGAGAACAACTTCCTAACAGTTGACATTTTGGCATTCATCCCATAATTGCCAAAAAACCTGCTGCTTCCTCCTATATCTCATTAGATCTCTTTAAAATCAGATGAATTTTGAAAGCAGCTTTTTGATTTCCTGGGATCTGCATTTGGTCTTCCTTCCTGCTGCTTCCTCTTTCGTCCTTTGTTCTTGGAGGTTAAAGCTGTGGGTGTTGAGGTCCTGTTAGTCATTTTGGTCACTTCTGAGCTCATCATGTTGAAAAAGGCCTGGAGTCCTCAGTCACAGCAGATTTACATCACCAATGCTTCCTTAGAGTTAGCTGAGTTGCATGAGGGATGAAGCTGAATGGACAGTCTTGATTACTTTTCCTGGGATGGAGTGATGTCCTAAAGGACATGACAATATCAATTTTCTTGTTTAACTATGATCCCAAAGAACAGCTTTCACTCTGGACAGTGCAAATTCTCTTTTAGAATCAGAACATCCATGTTATATCAGTGCTGTAGTGGTTTTGTCATGCTCTCTTGTATAAACAGTGTCCTGTGGCTTTTGGTTTGTTTGGGTTTTTGGTTTGGGTTTTTTTAAGGTTTTGAGTGTAAAAGATGGTGCAGGAATCCCAGAATCCCAGAACCTCTTAGGCTGGAAAAGATTTCCAAGATCATCAAGTTCAATCTGTGAAGTATTAACACCTTGTCAGCTAGAGCAGAGCACTAAGTACCATGTCCAGTTGTTTCTTGAACACCTCCAGGGATGGTGTCATCAAGGAAAGGGTTGTCAAGCACTGGAATGGGCTGTCCAGGAAAGTGGTGGGGTCACCATCCCTGGAAATGTTCAAAAAACATGTGGATGTGACTCTTAAGGACATGGTTTAGTGGTGAATATGATGATGTTGTATTGATGGTTGGACTTGATGTTTCAAGTGATCTTTTCCAGCCTTAACAATTCCACGATTCTATGATTGTCACATATCACCTTTGAGAGCTTTGCCGTTACTCCCGTGATCCCGTGGCTGTTGGGATGTTGGATGGGCATATCTACCTTGAAATTAATAAATTACCCAGAATTTCTTCCCTACTCCATATCCAAGTTGTACTTTAAAGGAACCATGTTGAGAAAAAAAATTAGGGACGCAGAGAAAATATTAAATGAGAGATCCACTTCAAACTGATGGGGAAGCCTGAAAGAATCATCCCCTGTCTGTATTTATCTTATCCTACAAACACTGATGCTAGAACATGTGCTCGCACGAGGCTAAAATCTGATCTCTCCAGGGAAATGGGAATCTCACATGACACAGCAGGAAAAATTTGTCTAATATGCTTTTTATTTCAAGGCTTGCTTGCTGTCTGCTGGCAAAATAGCTTGCCAGGTGCCTTCATGGTGTTGGTTTTAATTTGTTCTTGCTGGAAGTGTACAAGTGGGGAATGAGAGTTTGGAAATGGTGAGGGAAGTGGGCTGGGTGAGCTGTTGGGCTCTACATTGCCGTGCGAACCATGGGAACAGCTGCTAATGGTTTCTTAAGCTGCCAGAAGAGCCTGAAGATAGATTTAACACCCAACAGACACCTGTTTTCAGCAGTTTAGCTCCTCAGGCACATGGCACAGAGCTGTAGGGGTCCTGGGGAATGAGAGTTTGGAAATGGTGAGGGAAGTGGGCTGGGTGAGCTGTTGGGCTCTACATTGCCGTGCGAACCATGGGAACAGCTGCTAATGGTTTCTTAAGCTGCCAGAAGAGCCTGAAGATAGATTTAACACCCAACAGACACCTGTTTTCAGCAGTTTAGCTCCTCAGGCACATGGCACAGAGCTGTAGGGGTCCTGTCCAGAAAGATAAAATGTGTTTTTTTTCAGCAGGTTGCTTAAGAAGGTAGAAATCACTGTCTTTCTGCTTCAGATGGGTGTTTCTTGGTGGGGAATAAGGAGGAAAAACACAGGAGGAACGTAACCTGGAAGAGACTGGCACCAAAGGGATTTTTGAGTGCTGTCTTTCCTAGAAGTGTTAAAAAAAATGTGGACGTGGCACTTGGGGACATGGTTTAGCAGTGAACGTGGCAGTGCTGAGTTAATGGTTGGACTTGTTGATCTTAGAGGTCTTTACTAACCTGAACCATGATTCCATCCCTTCCTTGTTCATGTTTGAAGTTCTCTGTCTGACATGTGAGTTGCTGCAGGATGCCTCACTTTTTTTCAGGTTGGACATAAGGAAGAATGCATTCACAGAAAGGCTTGTCAGGCATTGGAAGGGTCTGCCCAGGTTGCTGGTGGAGTCACCATCCCTGGAGGTGTTCAAGGAACAACTGGACGTCACATTCAGTGCTCTGGTCTAGTTATCAAGGTGGTGATGGGTCACAGAATGGACTCAATGGTCTTGGAGATGCTTTCTAACCTAAATGATTCTGTGAGTCTGCCCCTTCCTTTGTGGTCAGCCTCAACCCTCCTAGTCTTTGTCTTAATTCCTGGATGGACATCATTGACCCTGCTCCTAATCATCTCTTAGAAGGGAACCCTGGGAAGCCACAGCCCTCTCTGGGCTGTGAACCTGGTGCTTGTTCTCCTCAACTCACTGAGATTTGTGACACAGGTCATGTTGCTGGGGGAAGATTTTCATGGAATCACGGAATATTTGGATTTAGAAAGGACCCACAAGGATCATTGAGGCCAATTCCTGCCCTGCACAGGGTACCCCAGCAATCCCACCATGTGCCTGAGAGTGTTGTCAAAAAACTTCTTGAGCTCTGTAAAACTTGGGGCTGCAACCACTGCCCTGGGGAGCTGTTCAAGTGTCTAAAGTCCTCTTCACCAAAAGTCCTCCCTCAGTGCCTCAAAATCTATTTTGAGCAATGGATTGAGATGTTGAGAATCACAAAATGGTTTGGGTTGGAAGGGCCCTTAAAGCTCATCTAGTTCCACCCCTGCCCTTGGAAGGGCAGGGACACCTCCACTAGCCCAGGTTGCTCCAAGCCCCATCCAACGTGTCCCAGGACACTTCCAGGGATGGGGCAGCCACAGCCTCTCTGGGCGCCAGAAGTGCAGTGAGTGAGCTGCTGTGTTACCCATCTCCAGAGATGGCCAGAAGCACTGTTTTGGTTCCTTTTTCCTCACCTTGATGGCCCAGCTGGAGAGATGCTGATGCCCCTGAGTTCATAGGAACACAGGTGAACTTATTGTCGTTACTTTAAGACAGAGTAATTAAATCCAGTATGTACAGATCCCTCACATTGACAGCCGCCCACAGAGCTAAAAACAGGAAATCCATTAACTTCATTATTTAAAAAATAAAATAAAAATCCTCCCAACTGATTCCTCTGTCACTTAAAGTTCTGCATGGAAGGAGGACTAATTTAACGCTGCATTAACTCACTGTTATCACCCTCCTGGTACCTAAGTAGTTTCTAATGACTACCCTGGAGAGCACTTGGAAGCTTTTAAAAGTTTTTATGCTAAATTTTTTTTTTCTGGGTAGTTTATACTTTAAGAACAAAAGTTATTGATAACGTTTTTCCCAAATCTTTCAACAACATCAAGAACTTTTCTGGTGGCTGCAGAAATGTGAACTATCTCCAGCCTGAGATGGCTTTGGCGAATGAGAAATGGGAGATATTGAATGTTGGTGGAGTTGGATTTGGCAGAGTTTGGCTGTGGGAAGCTGGTTCAGATCTTGGCTTTGTTGGTGTTTGGGGCAGCAGAGTGTCCTGGGGCTGGAGTGGAGGCGTGGGGTTATCTGCTCTTGTCCAGGATGTGGTGCCCAAGGGAATTCTGTCCTTCAGCCTCTGAGTTTTGGCTTTCAGAGTTCTGAAAAGGCTTGAGACCATGTGGGGCCTGTGGCAAGTGAGGCAGATCCCTTTGTTCTGGGATCTCCGAGTGAAAGGCACCACTGAACTGAGAAGCAATAAATCATGGTCTTTCCTCAGTATCTTTTCCTCAGTGCTGTGGTGGATGATTTCTTCCTTTCTTTAGTCATCTCTCCTTGCTCCATCCTAGCTCAGATGTGCTTCTGAGATCAGCACCTCAGAATCTGAGGGATTTTTTTGGTGTGACTTCAAAATGAAGCATTGTTGTGGCTCTGTAGTATTTTGAAGTCTAAAAGTTGAAACTTTCTGCTTTCTATCAATTGAAAAAAGAGCTGTGCTGTGCTCCCAAGGTGTGTGCAGTGCCAGTGCCTTGGATTTGCGTTCCAACTGATTGGAAGACCTAAATTATTTCAATGTTAAGCTGTTCCTGGTGATGGAGGAGATTCAGAACTGCTCTTTGATGTTATTAACAGGATTTTCATGTTTGCAAGATGTGTGATTGTGGAGAGACTTTTTTTCCATGAGGAATCCCTGAAATCCTGTCCCTCCAGAGGGAAACTTGTAAAACCTGACACAAACTTGAATGTTTCTTGTATGTGCTCTTTGTGCCTCTATTTCTACTGAAAGCCAGAGACCAAGGGGAGAGAAGCCCCTCTGATAGGTTTGTTGACCTTATGGAAAATTAAAAATTACTGGAAAAAAGGCAAAAGAAGGGATGATGCTCTTCCCCTGCTTCCCCTGTCCCAGGGCTGGCCAGAGAGCTGATCCCCTGGTGTGCAGCAGAGGGAAAACCAGCATGTTTCAACAGGTGGTAACTGAGACATGTGGAAGCCAAACCCAGTTGGAACTGGTGATAATTTTGCTGTGGGTTTCAGTGTGACCAGTATTTCACGCTGGAGATAAAAAGGTATTTGGGGTTAGCTGGCAGGAGCAGTATTTTAGGGGCACTTGCTAGGGGATGCATTAGTGAGACACTTCAGGGAGTTGTGGTGATTTACAACACAAAAGTTATAATGATTTGCAGAGCATTTTGTTTTAAAAAAGCTGAGGAGGAAACAACATTTATTTTCCATGAATTAATGGGGTTTGGAGTTGGGTTTTTTTTAGGTCTATCTTTCCTTGTTGGAAAAGAAGACTAGGTTTGACCTGGCTGTTCTCTTTTAAGGAAATATGTAATTATCAAAAGAAGTATTGGTATATCTCTGTATTGATAGAACTGTACTGTTTTGAGTATTTTCTAATTTAATCTGTGTTCCTGAAAGTGGGAACTGAGTATGGAGGGCAGGGTGAAGGAGGAGACCCTGATGGGAGTATATATAGAATATCCTAAGTTGGAAGTGACCCACAAGGATCATCCAGTCCAATTCCTGGCCCTGCACAGGACACCCCAACAGTCCCATCATGCGCCTGAGAGCATTGTCCAAACACTCCTTGAGCTCTGTCAGGCTTGAGGCCGTGACCACTGCCCTGGGGAGCTCTTCCAGTGCCCAAACACCTCTGGGGGAAGAGCCTTTTCCTGATATCCATCCCAAACCTTCCCTGACACAGCTCCATGCCATTGGCCAGAATATCCTACAGTCATCAGCATATCCCATCGTGTTTTCAACAGGTGTTTTAACGCTAGAGCTGAAATCATATCATGCTGAATTTCAGGGAGGTAGGGAGGAGAGGCTTGGGAGCAGGTCTAATTCCAGGGTAAGTCAGTCTGTATTGGATATCTCCCTTGCTTGGCTGCAGGGGTGCCTGACACACAATATCCATAGGGAGACAGCTGCACTTTGCGCTCCGGCTCGGCACTGCTGCAGGGAGCTGTAAAATCCCTGTGTGTTGGAGAAGGATGTGCCTGTGCCATGCAAACATGCTCTCTGTAAATTCAGTAGGTAGATATGTGTATACAAAGAGAAACCATTTGCTGTTTCACCTGATCCCATGTTTTAGAAAGGGGAATTAGTAAAAAGAACTTATGTGAGCTATTTGCACCATAGGCAGGTGTGAGGATTGATTTTGACCTGATGATTTTTTTTAGTCAGAAAACCAGAATAATTGGAAATAAGAAACTTCATTAGCTTTGGACCTATTTTTACCTTCTTCTGAAGACTTTCAGCCCTTCCCTGCCCCATTGCTTTCTCCCTGATTGACCATGTAAACAGCAAACTAGTTTGGCATGCAGATGCTGACAGTGTGTGGGGCTGGAGAGAATGGGCTGCACCGACTTTCTTCCAAATCCAGCGACAAACTGCAGTACTTGGCTGTTTTTTTCATCAGACATTTGATGGTAAATAATAGAGCTAAAAATTAGAAACCTTAATGATATTAATCCATGTTCCATTCAAAACAATCCCTTCCACAGGAAGCCATATTGGGGCTGCTTTGGACTTTTCTGGAGACTGTTCATGCCGAATTGATTTTTTTTTGACATGTTAAGCAGCAGGGATGGTTTCTGCAGCACATCGGAGCTTCCTGCCAGTGTGTGCGGTCGCGCCGAGGGTACAGCTGGTCACAGCTCCTCTCTCGAGCAGCAAATGGAGTTTGACTCCAGAGATCACCTCTGTTGAGCTACCTATACAAACCCTACATTGCATGAGGGGTTAGAGGATTTTCAAGAAGAAAAGCATTTGAAAATCCTAAAAGGAATATGGGAAAGCTTCTTTTCAGTTTGGTTTTTGCTTCCTTCCTTCCCTCCCCCTCTGGCACATCCTCCTCACTTTTCCTCCTCCCCTGCCCTAGCAAAGACCTCTAGAAAATGCCAAACTATGGATTTTGCCGCATCAAGTTCAGAGCATGTAGCAAACATTCGGAACGCGTGTGGGGCAAGTGCAGCTACCATTGGCAGTTGATTTGATTTCCATTTTTTTCTTCCCAAAAAACCCACCCCGTGGCTCCCTCTCCGGCTGCATGGGAGATAACAATGGGGCGCTTTGTGCCGCTCTGCAGCTGCTGAAATTTGACTAGATCCAACTGAAGAAAACAGGAGCAGGTGGGTCAACAACGTGACCCTTTCGTTCCCAGCAGTATCAGTGTGCGCCGGGGCCGGAGGGATCGGGGCGGAGGTGAGCCCTGGGATTGAGCCCAGGCAATAAGGATGTGTTGGTTGGTGCTCTGAGGATGGAAGTGCCTCTCAGAGAGAGCCCTGATGGGATTTGCTGCCAGTTATTAAATGTTTCACCCCCCAAAATAGTAGGATTGGGGGATGTTGCTGTAGACATCACTACAGAAAGATCTTTGCTCTGTTACCAGTGCTTTGATTCCCAGATTGTCACTGGTTTACTGGGTTTTGTGATGCTCTGTGGCTGCCACACAGATATTCCTGAGGCTCCTGGTGGCCTTTGCCTGTCCTTCCCTCCTACAGCCTCAAAGTGGGGCTGTCTCATATGTTGTTGTCTCATCCCTGGAAGTGTTCAAATCAGGTTGGACAGGGCTTAGAGCAACCTGATCTAGTGGAAGGTACCCTTGCCCGTAGTAGGGGTTGCAATTGGATGATCCCGTGGAAGGTTGGTCCTTCCAACCCAAACTGGTCTGTGATTCTCTGATTCTGTCATGGTTTCCCCACTGAGTCCCCTCAGGTCATGGAGATGACTTCCTTCATGTCCCTGTTTTTACTGTGCTAGAGCAGTCCTAAAAAATGTCAAGGGTGGGAATTGCTGTAGCTTGGAGGAGGATTTGGTATGTGGTTTCCAGTGTGCTTGATGGAGATGGAGGGATGTGGTTGTGTTGGGCTTCTTTGCCTGGCACTGGTGGATCAGCACATGCATCTCGTCGTAGAATCCTGGAATGGTTTGGATTGGAAGGACCTTAAAGTCATCCGGTTCCAACCCCCTGCCATGGGCAGGGACACCTTCCACTTCATCACCTTCATCACCACTGTCCACTTGACAGGAAGAAGAGGAGGGTAAGAACAGGGAGAAAAATTCTGTTACTAATTAGCTACATGGGTCAGCTAAGATCCAGTTGCTCCTCAGGTCTTCCCTGTCCAGCCATGATGACCTGTTTGATTCCTTGTGGGTGTCACAGTATGTTTGGGCTTTTGTGAACCTCTGAAATGGTGTTCAAAGGTGGCAGTGCTCAAACTTCAACAGTGTTCAGCAGAGACATGGTTACAGCCTTGAACCTGTCTAGGATTGCAAGGGTGTTGCCTTTGAAGGCGCGGCGACCT
>NW_008670003.1:0-1997 GCF_000695815.1 Acanthisitta chloris | reverse complement strand
ATCTCTGGGGGGAGCCCATAACAATTAAGTCTATGCTTTGACATCAAAGTTGATGTGGAGTAGACTTCCCAAGGGAGGTGGAAGGGTTCTGAATTGTAGCAAGAGCACATAACCAATAGCAAAAAATCCAGTAAAATCGTTTGTATTCTTTTGTATGGTAAACGTGTCCCAGCTCACACCAAGAATTGGCAGCATGACAAAGGTCGTGGCACAGCTTTTTTTCCCTTGGCTGCTTTCTTAGTTAAGTTAATAGACAGGACCATCTGAGGTTTCTGCTAAGATGGCAAAACCCACTTTTGGCAACTATTATAAAGGCCTTTTAGAAGTCTTTGCTACTCCAATCCAGAAAAGGTACTAAACACAGTAACAAGTTTGCAGGCCTTCCATTCCTCTTCAGAAATACCATGCCTTTCACATGGGTCACGAGCTGGTATGCAAACAAAAGTAAGAGCAAAGGATAATGTACTCCTTTGTTTTAAGAGAATGGCTTACAGAGGGTGGTAGTAATGTAGAATTCAGTGTGTTTGTGTAGTATGAAAGCACCACTGGATGGTACTTTAGAACAAACTATAGCTGGTTAAATCCAGCTGGTCCCATAAACTACCTTCAGGCATGAGGAAAGGCTTCCAAAGGGTTGTCCTTGTTTATTTCTGTATTTTTTTCCTTAAGTCATCATTTTATCCATTAGGTACAGTTTGAGTCTTGGGAGAGTGGAGAGAATGTTATTTAATCCAGAATTTGCAAATGGTTGGCACAGTGTGTTTTAAATCTGTAAGTCACTGAAGGGGAAGTCTCAGGCTTTTCTTGTTTCTTTTACGGTGTGAATAGTCTTTTAGATGTCCTCCTCTTTGCTTTGTGTTCATGAGGGAATCATCAAGGTGTGGTGTTCTGAACCATGGGAGCAGGTCTGCTGCAGCTGAGGTATGTGTTTTCCTCTTAGTGGGCACTCTTGAGAGGAGCCTGGCTCACTCATCTTCTTTCCCTCCCAGCTGGTTAATAGATATTTAGACATATATCTATAGGTAAGACACACCACACACACAGGTTTTCTCTTGTCCTCCCTGAAGGATGCTGACTCTCTCACTTTAGGATGCTGACTCTCTCAGCCTCTGCTCCCATGGCAACAAAGGGAATTTCCACTGGTCCTCTTTTGGAAACTTTTGGAAGGCCTCCATCTCAAGAGATTGCAGGCATGGCCCATGCTCCATTGTGAATTCAACTGCAGGTTCCTCCTCTCGTCCCAGTCATGACCTTTAATGGTCCCTTGGGGTTCCTGCCTGCTCTTCTCGTTCCCTACCGGCACACACCAGAAGGGAGACAGCACAGTGCTCAGCTCTCCAAGGGCTGACATCACCAGTGAAGACAGGAAAATCTTTTCTTTCTTGCTGCCTGTGACTGTCTCTTTTTTCTTATTTTGTTGTATTTTGTTTAGTTTAGAGGAAAATTAACCAAGATTAACCAAGGCATGCAAAACACTTCTAGGTCTGATGTCATCAAAAGAAGCCAAGAATCATTTCTAGGCGACGTGGAAGCCAATTTCAGTTTAAAAATCTTCCTCTGTAAGACATTCCAGAACAGCTGACAAATTTCAAGCTCAGAGTTGAAAGCAAGTGTTAAGGCCAACAAGAAATGTTCTCCCCATTGCTTGCATCCACTGGTAGCTCTAGGAGGCCAAAAAGGAATTTCTTTAGCAGTGACCTGAATTGTGGTGGTTACTTCAGTGCCATGTCACTGTAGTAGTAGCTGTGAGAGAGACTCTAGAGAGCACAAGACAGGGAGAAGAAGACAGAGGAGATCATCCAGCCGGAGAAGCCCAAGGGAAATGCGGAGAACTTTGCCTGGAGAGAGAGGTGAGTTTCCAAAGCAGGGCAGCTTCTGTCCTCAGCTCCTGGGCACGAGTTTAATCCCACCCACGGGCTGCAAAACAGTGTGCCCTCCTAGAAAAAAGTTTCCTTAGCTTAGGGCTACCTAGGGTCATTTCATTGGCATGCAGCCCT
>NW_008670002.1:628-1074 GCF_000695815.1 Acanthisitta chloris | reverse complement strand
TCACATGGACATGGAGTGACCCTCAGGAGTACGGGGTGACCCCACACGGACATGGAGTGACCTTTGAGAGGATGGAGTGACCCCAAGGACATGGAGTGACCACAAGGACATGGAGTGACCACAAGTGGGCATGGAGTGACCTCACATGGACATGGAGTGACCCTCAGGGGTACGGGGTGACCCCACATGGACATGGAGTGACCACAAGGACATGGAGTGACCCCAAGGGGCATGGAGTGACCCTCAGGGGTATGAACTGACCCCAAGGACATGGAGTGACCCCAGATGGGCATGGAGTGACCCTCAGGGGTATGAAATGACCCCAAGGACATGGAGTGACCACAAGTGGGCATGGAGTGACCTCACATGGACATGGAGTGACCCTCAGGGGTACGGGGTGACCCCACACGGACATGGAGTGACCTTTGAGAGGATGGAGTGACCAC
>NW_008670002.1:0-331 GCF_000695815.1 Acanthisitta chloris | reverse complement strand
GACTCATGGATTGACCCACAGAGTGACCCATGGACTGACCCACAGAGTGACCCACGGAGTGACCCATGGACTGACCCACGGAGTGACCACTCTGGACCAAACCACTCCAGATCCCCTACGGGGGGAACCAATGGACTGACCCATGGACTGACCCATGGAGTGACCACAGCACTCCATTCCCCATGGGGGGAACCAATTGACTGACCCATAGAGTGACCCACAGAGTGACCACTCTGGACCAAAGCACTCCATTCCCCATGGGGGGAACCTATGGACTGACCCACTCCATCCCCTGGGGGGGGAACCTATGGACTGACCCATCCCCTATGGA
>NW_008670001.1:10437-22587 GCF_000695815.1 Acanthisitta chloris | reverse complement strand
TCCAGAGAAGAGCAATGAGGCTGGTAAGGGACACGAGCACAAGTTCCATGAGGAGAGGCTGACGGAACCTGGAGAAGAGGAGGCTCAGGAAATAACTTGTCTGGTACATCATAGGATTCAATTTGCCATCATGTCTCAATGGCTCAGCCACGCTGATACTGGAGCATACAAACACTAATTCTTTCCCTTTTTCTGTTTCTAAAGTCAGGAGCTCCTGGCTGTCAGCAGAAGTTCTTGTTACGAACCTTTCAAGCACCTTAACTTGCATTCCATACTTCTGAAAATTTGAATCTTTTGCTATGCTCAAGGTCATCTATTTTTTTCTTGTTTGATACCCCAATATTGATCTGTATCATCTGTAGTGTTAATATCTGCATTTCTCAAAGCAAATTTCACAAGCATACGCTTCCATTCTCTGCCCACTTGTGTTGTCATGTCCACCCTCATGATTTGGCACTAATTCACCCAGTGTATAAATGCTCCTTCTGTAGTTCAAGGGGTATTACTGCCTCTGTTTAAAAAGAGAAAACTTCATATACAATAGAACAGAATTTTACAGAGGAAAAGTTGAAGTGGTCTTGTTTTATACGACAGGAGATTACTATTCTTGCCACACATACCTTTTCCAGTGTTAAGAGGCTACAGAGTTTTGAAAGGTAACTTGTGGCTTGATATCTGAAGATTGGAAATCTCACATAACACAGCTTCATGCTAAAATGACACAGTCACTGCATAACAATGTTGTTTTAGAACAGCATAAAGGGTCGATCTGCTGGCAGTAGGTAAAGAGCAACACTTGCAATAATTTTACCAAGATACAGTGGTCTGAATTGTCATTCGGACGGAACATAAAATTGAAACTGCTTGTTTTAAAACCAGAAATACTTCATATCTAGCTAGAATGCTGCAGATTTAATAGATATAAGCTACAAACCTTTAAAAGTAAGATTGAGGTCATGTTATCTGACCTTACAGCATCACAAAATGTAGATAGGGAAGCAGGACATGCCTGGAACTACTCATTGTTCAGTATGAGAATTATTACCCATTGACAGGAATCCTACTCTTTTTCTTTCTCCTAATCACAAGTTGAATTCCCATCAAAACCAAAGAAATATTCATTGTTTACAGGAAAAAATATGCCTCACAGGAAAATCCACTAAATGAACATCTGCTTTCTCTATAGCCAAGTTACATATGCTTCCTTGAAGATGAATATCAGGTTTTCTGTTAACGCATGATTTCTGACATCAGATTGCTGTACACATTGGCTGTTTATCACACACTATTTTTCAATTATGCTCAGTTTTGTCCTAGCTTTGTCATTTGTACAGCCTAACTTAAAAAACAAAGAGCCCTACACCCTGTACAGGAAGTGAGATAAAAGAAAAGCTTGTTCTGCTGACAAACAGGCTAGGAGGAAAAGAAGCCATCATCTAAGCAGCAGCCTTACCCTTCTGCGCAGTCTGTCCCTTTCTTCACGAACAGCATTCATGGTGGCCTTGGTCCTGTTGAGCTCCTCCTCTTTGCTACACAGCATGGCTGTGAGGCTTTCATTCTCTTCCCGCAAGCCAGCTAGCTCCTTTTCCCATCGAGATCTCTCTTCAGATAGATTTGGATAAAGGTCACGTCCCAGTACACCCTCAATCTCTTCTACAGTCTTCAAAAATACAGCCGTCAAAAAAGAGAGAGAGGCAGAGAAAGATGACTGAGCAGGACTAATGGGTAGACATGACAAATGTGTGTAACAGGCAGCTATATATACTTTTATACATACACCCAGCCCCACAACATTAGTTTGCTTCTTTTGTTTACTGAAAAATATCAAACAAAATTGTTGCTTATTTTCTTCGATAGTTCGACCATTTTATTAAAATATTTCATACTGACAAACACCAGAGCAGAAAGATGTCTTACATGTAAATAAAACATATGTCACCTGTGAATGACAGCAAACCCAGCAGTTTCATCTCTGAACATTTTAAAGCAAATTGATGACTCCTTGTCATGAGTGAGCACTGTACTTATTGTTACCCTGCCTGAGTAACAGGCAGAAAGTAGCAGGCTGTGAATGTGCATGGCATGGGGCCTTTCTTAGTTCCTGACCAACACCACAAAAGGGCAAGAAAAAGACTGGGAAAGGAGAAAACAAGGACTCTTCTTTCCCATGTCCATGAGTGTGTTCGTTCCTTGGGATGACAGCAAGATTAAAGAAAGAAAACTGCCCTTGGCTAGGCTTACATTATACCAGATGTTACAGTCTTTCTAGTGCCTAAAAAAAATGCTGGGTTTCTCTGTAATATATGCCATTCAGCATTTCCCATCCCACCTCCTTGCTGAGAACTGTGCCTTGTAGGCACCATTCAGTACGAAAGACATTCTGCAGCTTTCAGTGGGTGAAACTAAACTGCATGCACTCACCACCAGCAAGGGAATACTGCCATGCCTAAACTTACTGTTGGACTGACCATTCAACATGCTGAAACACAGCATAATCCTCAATGCTTCAGGGAACTACATGCAGTTCTAAATCTACTACACAGCGTATGCTACGCCTGTGTTCAATTTTTTGAATTATGGAAGATATTTGCAACAAGCAAAACCACTCCAAATGTTGCTTATAAACTTTTGAATCTCTCTGAAAGCAGTGTGCATTAAAATAATAGGAAGAAATATGAAAAATAAAGGAATATATGATGAAACTGGCAATGTAGAAAGTCTCATTTCATTGGATAATCCAAAGTCAAGTTATAGGTAAGGCCTACACTTTTATACCTAATATGGAAGATAACTCATGTACCAAGGGTAAAAATAGTCTCTTAAGTTGGGTTTATTCAAAAGTACTTAACTTTTATATGTAACAAAAATTACTGCCTTGTTTAGTTCCTTAATTTGGGAGAGACTAACAGAACCAACTAGAGGAAAGCTGAAAATGACAAACAGTTGGAAGCACAACTCTGTGGTTTGGTTTTTTCCCACAAGAAATCTTCCCAGTGTTTTCAGCACTGTATTTGAGGTATCAGCAAAATGTTATTATTTGTCCCTTATAATGACAAGTTGGTTATTTATTTTTATCTATACATTAATTTAAAAGAATAAATCTAGGCTACAGCAAGATTCCTTAGTGAGGAGGAGAAGACACTCATACAAAAAGAAAGAACACATTTTTAACAACTAGTTCAAGATACCTCTATAGAAGAAGCAGGGCCAAATTCTGCAATCAAATTTAGTTTATCCTTTTAAATCACATTTCATGTCCCTCTTCCGTAATACTACAATACATTTAGAATCATAACTATAAAACTTTACTGAGTATTTACACTGTAATTCTGCTTACATATTTTGTAGTAAGCTGAAATTACTTTTCTAAAAGAGCAATGCCTTGCAACATCTCTGTAAGATGAAAGAAGCTACAGTTCTCCTTTACATTGGTTTCACTTGGACCTAAAAGTCTCAAATTAAGACAAGGTAAATTATTTGAACACACCATGAGGATGAGTTCAAGTCCTGAATAAGCACAGAGTGGCTAACCTTACAATCTTAAGAAAAGCCCTGTAATGGCAGGATCATTCTCTTTAGATGATGACAACTTTATTTTAAATGTCACTTCTTTGATGCTGATTTCTCCTCTTCCTTCCTCCCCCCAAATCTTTCCTGCACTTCCACTGCTGTTTTCTCACCCCTCTGATGTGAAGTTCTGCTGCTGCCTACTTCCTCCTTATTCCCCATGCTTCTAGCATTGCTATTTTTTCCAAACTTCCTTTTCCCAAGCCTTTTCTCATCCTCAGAGCACTACTGGGGGTGATAAGCCTGGAGCAACACCAAAAGAGGAAGGACTGCCATGAAGAAGCAGCAACAACAGCAACATCACAAAGATTTCTTTAGACACAGAGGCTGCTGCTGTTTCTCGACTCCATTGATACCACATGTCCACACAAATACAAAGTTCAGACATCAAAGTTCACAGCATCATCTTGGGTTTGAGAGTCAGACTAAGGGCTGCCCCATAGTCCTTTATAAAACCAAGGGACCTTTCTGATCGCTTCTATACTCCTTCATTTTGACATGGTCAGTACCCTTCTGCTGACTAACCTATTATCACAATTCTCCAGTTTGGCGACCAACATGCTACCATCCACTATGGTAAACAAAGCATAAACATTGTACATAGATACATCTATGTAAACTACCATGTTGTTTATTTTCTTCAAAGCAGTATTACAGAGCAGTCTTATCCAGCATGCTGCTGCACAGCAGATAAATTCAGGTATAATTTCACAGAGTATAGGATTGAATTACAATGTAGTGTACAGGGCAGGATGTCATATCATGGTAATTCCAGTCTTGTCTCTGATACTGCCATCAGTACTTTCTGCTCTATTTTCTGTATAAGAAGTGTTGTGTTACAGATGTGATATCAGATGAAATTAGCAAGTATCAGGCTTAAAAGAAACAAAAGCAGTACTTCTTCACATGGCATAACTCCAGGGTATAATTTATTCCTAGCAGAATTTATGAAGGCAAAAATTCAGACAGGTTAACAGACACATTAGAAACAAATACGGGAAAAAAATTCCACTCATGGTGGTTAAACACAAAGACATCATCTCTGGTTCAAGAAGTCCCTATAGAACCACTTTGCTTAAAGCATCTTTGAAGGAAGCAGATTTTTAATGTGATTTTTAGTGCTGTCTTTCCATTAGCATCTGCCACTAGACAGACGTACTTTTGGTCTGACCCAGTACAGCCGTCCTCATGTTCTAAATGATTCATGTTTGGAAATATTTACAGCTCTTTTTAATCAGTAAAGTTTTAGTGGTAGGTATCTGTTACTCATAGTTATTTGTACTTCAAAACAAATGAAGCATTAACCAGCCTATTCTGTGGAAATTTTCTTAAACAAAGGATGGTTTTGTAACTGTCCAGTTTATCAGACAATCTGATCAATCTCATTCCAAGGTCTTTTCAGTTTTTGTGGGACAGAAACAATTGAGTTATCTAGGGTCACATGATTTGTTTAAATGCAGCCAAAAAAAAAAATTTACCAGCAACAGCATTAGGAGTAACCCAGTGAAATTTAACCATCAAAGCAGAAGTGTTCAAAACATTTAAATGCATCAGTTCATTGGTGAAGAAAAAAGGCAACAGTCATAATGAAAGACAGAATATTTCGGCTACCTATACATGACTCCACTCATTTTAAAAATCTTTCAGTTCGTGGTCTAAGGAAGCAGGAAAGGAGAAATGCAGCCATGGCCGACATGGTAGAGAGGGGATCTACGTGTGTTTTGCTATGTCAAGCACATTGGTGAAACACTTCCCTAGCACATAATCAGAGCATGACAGAGAGATTCATATCTTCCTGAAAGGTTAATAACCTTTGCATGCTATCACTTGTAAGACTCAAACAATGCCAGGCTCTAAAGCATAGGCTGTGGTGAAAAGCCTTCCTCAAGAATGGCTATGCATGTAGAGATCATGTGAAGATAAAGAGACCTGCTCTTGGACCAGGAAGAAACTGCTGACAGTTATCATAAAAAAATTTGACTGTATTTAATTTGAATCAGCAAAATAGGGTTAAATTAAAAAGCTTGTGAATTGAGCTCATGGCAGCTATTTTGACATTTTGTTTAATCCACCTCCTGCAGAAGTCTTCATCTCATCTCATTTCAGATCTCTGTGGACCTCACAAAGTTGGATCTCTACCTGTTTTCCAGGATTCACAGTCTCTCATTTGGTGAATACTTACTTCTGGAAACAGTTAACCCTAAAACTCCAAATAAGACTTGATAGCATTCAATGTGTTGATCCTAATCCTCTGAGACATTCGAATAAACTGCTTTAACACCAATCACAAGAGAACAGAAGTCAGTCTGTCTCCTTCTCTCTCTCAAATATCCACACATCCTTCAAACTACTCAACATTCACTTCTTTACAGCCATCGTATTCCTCAGGCAGGAACAGGGACAGAGGGAGCTTTTCCAAGGAGTATGCCAAGGGTCTGCTAAAGCCATGTAGAATGTTCACAGACCTCTGCACTTCAAGAGAAAACTGTCAATATATTTGTTCTTTTATAAATGAGTCACTGACACGTTTCCATCTGACACAAAAAAATTGTTCAGTCCTTTCCCTGTATATAGCAAGATACTCTCCAGCTCTCTCGCTTTCAGGTTCTGAATTACAATCCCTTCGTTTCATGTGCCAGCAGGCATCCCTCTTCTTGTTCTGTTACAGGCACAGTAAAAGCAAGACATACAGGTTTCAGTCGAATTATTTGTTCCTGTGTCTGACTTGTCTCATTTGAACTAATGCACAACACATGCTTTGTGTTAAACTAGCTTCATATTTTAAGACAGCCAGGACACAATTTAGGCTTACACACTGTGTTTTCAATTATGGGTCAATGACTTGACACTTGCCCGGTAGGACCTTTGGCAAGTGACAACTTGTTTGCTGGATAAGCAAACTTGCTTAAGAAAGTAAATTAACTGCCAAGTGTGCTCATTTCTCTTACCTCTGAAATGAGCATAAGACAAATACATTTCTGATTTGAGATCAAAAGTATATTAGCAGCTTCTCCTGGGCCTGGGAGAATTCAGTGTATAACAAGGTATATTAATACTTATCCAACATACATTGTCCCATGAAGTACTTTGACACCTTTAGAAGTGAAGTGCTATTACTATAGAAGTGATCAAGTATCTCGTTTACAGCCTAATGTTACCATTACCTTAATGGCTAAATCACAATGTTCACTGGCAGTAGTGAGCTGTTCAATATGTCTGTCCACTTCTGCTACTGATAAACTGCAGCTGCTTTTCTTCCTCCCGCAGACAACATTTTCCAGGCCTGTCAGCACTCTCTGCAGTTCTGAATTCAAGTCACTACAGTTATCTAAAAGAAATCAAGACAAAACAAAACAAACATCACAACAATTAGTGACTCCATGAAAAAAATAACTCTAACCCAGGAAGTGCCTGCTGCAGAACAGCCAGGACTGACATTGTTCAAGTAATGTCCTTGCAATCTCTCACTTTCTCCTCACCAACTGATAGGCTTAAATACCATAACCACATCAATGAAATCATGACTTACCTCCCATCTGACAAATAACATTCCTCCTGCTTATCTAAAGTGTTCACTCTTTCTTCAAAAACTTCTCTTTTCTGAAGAATATTTTAAGATATTACATGCTGTGACATTTCTTTTTTACTGTTCTTTTGGCCATTGAAGGCCTACTATCCTGATTGCATTACCTTCACAGGTTTTTCCCTGTAAATTCAACATTTTTTCTGTCTGGTACATTCATTGACATTATGACTTGATGTTTATCAGAGGAATTTTTGTGGTTGTACTTAGGTACTGCCTGATTTAAAAGAATTCTGGTATTTACAGAGATGGTGTCTACCAATGATCTTAGACCCAATGTTTTATTTTAATAGCTATTCCTTCTCCAAATGCAACTGGAGAATATTCAGGGATCATAACACCACAGCTTAGTCTTTGTTGTGTTCCATACTACAGCCACATTGGCAGCTTAAACAATGCTATTTTAATTATAAAATGCAGCAGGAGAACCACTTCCTTTCCTGCCTTTAGGTAAGCCTCTTCTACTGCCTTGGGCACTGCCATAGCATCATAGCTATTCCTTCTCCAAATGCAACTGGAGAATATTCAGGGATCATAACACCACAGCTTAGTCTTTGTTGTGTTCCATACTACAGCCACATTGGCAGCTTAAACAATGCTATTTTAATTATAAAATGCAGCAGGAGAACCACTTCCTTTCCTGCCTTTAGGTAAGCCTCTTCTACTGCCTTGGGCACTGCCATAGCATCTTTCATTTATATGCAAAAAAGTGGGTCTCTGTACCGCTGAAAACAGTGGCAAGCAACCTGGCTGGAGGGGTGTTATTTCTATACTACACAGTCAGTATTCTGTGGTAGCCTCACAGCTGTGATTCTTCCAGCTGTGAGACTAAAGCAGTATGGCCTCGAATTGGGTTTGAACTTAAACAGACATGAGTCATCAGATTATTGCAGACCACATTGAACCTCTGTGCAAGAGAAGACTGAAAGCAGCTGAATGAAGGGACAAGATGATCACAAAGTAAAAACTGTAAATTCATTATCATAAATCTAACTCCACAGCCTAATACACATAAACCCAAACTGATTGCTGACCAAAAAGAAGAGTTTAGAATGATGTCACAGCATTGCATGAAACACGTGAATGGGCAACATGTAAAATTTGATTCTTGGAAGTCATATGCACTAGTTCCTGACTAGCAGCCACCCATCTGTTACAGTAATACCAAAAAAGCCCTTCGCAAGAATAACAACACTCACTTATAAACAGCAAGTAGAGAGCAGGATGCTTATTTGTTAAAACCACTGTTTTGTTTTCCTTGAATTTATTTGTTTCCATAACATCTTCCATAACAAATATTTTGTACATTTAAACTAATTGTCCCAAGCCTTTGTGTGCTGGGTTTTGTCCCTACAATAACACTTTCTGTACAAAATAAAGGTTTCAATGTGAGAACCCCATTTCTGACACAAAACCAGTACAACTGAATCACAAGCTCTGCAGGACATACTGGAAAGCATTCGTATTTCTAGCTGTAGGTGTTTTATTGCCTGTAGCAATAGAGAAGCATATCCACATGTGTTAGTGTGTCACGAGGTATTATTGGTTTCACCAAGTCACTGATGCACACTCCATTAGGGCAGTAAGCAAGTTATGCACACGGTTATTAGATAATGTTTTTTTTCCTTATATACCTACATCTAGAAGAATAAAAAGTAGATATTCACGTACCTAGAAGTGTGTGCCTATGCATGCACAGTTTATTTTCACAGGAATATGGAAACAAAACCCAAAAAAAGACAGTCTGTACAGAACAAAAATATGGAAGAAATGCAAGAACCCCTGGAGATAACATTTTTGTTTTGTCTGTTGCTCTATGTGACTTCTGACCCTTAAGGGGAAGGCAGTGCCCAAGATTCATAGATGCTCATGATCAAAAGGAATGACAAAAGTCAGAGGATCCACAAAAGCTAACAAAGTTTCATTAGCGGATTACACACTTGCCACAGAAATAGGCATGTTAGCAGTCCATGACTTTCTACATAAGCACATGGCAGTGGGTTTTGGATTAAGGGATGAGGTAGAGCGAAGAGAGAAAGAGAGAGATGAATTAAACAGGGGGTGAGAAAAAGAGAAGAAAGAGAAATAAGGATCATCAGTCCTGGCTCCAGTGTCGATCCAGCTGGGATGTTCAAGGTGCTGGAGTGCAGATGCAGAGTAAGTGCACTGGGCTTTGTTGGGGTACATTTTTATAAATAAGTTTTCTTCACTCTGGAGATAAGTTTTTCACTTTCTGTGCCAATTAGTTATCATAGTATGTTAAGGGGTTGGAGTGAACCTTAAAGATCACCTAGTCCCAACCACCCCTGCTGTGGGCAGGAACATTTCCCACTAGACCAGGCCTCATCCAATCTGGCTTTGAACAATGCCAGGGAAGCTGGAGCACCCACAGCCTTGCTGGGCAACCTGTTCTAGTGTCTTACCACCCTCACAGTAAAAGACTTATTTCTAATATCTAACTTAAATTTCCCCTCTTCAATTTATACCCATTACTCCTTGCCCTAAGACTACAGTTCCTAACAGAGAGCCCCTCTCCAGCTTCCTTGTAGTCTCTTCAGATACTGAAAGGTTGCTGTGAGGTCTCCATACAACCATCCCTTCTCCAGGCTGAACAGCCCCAACTTCTTCAGCCTGTCTTCATAGGGGAGATGCCCAAGTCCTCTTACCAACTTTGTGTCCTCCTCTGGACTTGCTCCAGCAGTTCCACGTCCTTCTTATATTGAGGACACTAGAACTGTGCCCAGTACTCCAGGTGGGGTCTCATGAGAGCAGAGTAGAGGGAGAGGATCACATCCTTTGACCTGGTGGTCACACTCCTTTTGCTGCAGCCCAGGACACAGTTGGCTTTCTGAGCTGTAAGCACACACTGCAGCTCATGTTGAGTTTTTTATCAACCATCATCCTCAGGTCCTGCTCCGCAGAGTTGCTCTCAATCACTTCTCCATCCAGCCTATAGGTGCATTTGGGATTGCCATCACCCATATGTAGGACCTTGCAGTTTGCTTTGTGGAACTTCATGAGGCTGGCATTAGTCCACCTCTCAAGTCTGTCAAGGTCCCTCCAGGACTAAGACAGTATATGGCAAGTGCATGAATAAGATCAAGAAGTGGGCATGGACTGTAGAGGGAGGATGAAGACCACCAAAGACCCCCCAAAGCCCTCCAACCCATTTCCAGAAAGGTCTAAAAGTGTGTAGTGAGCATGATGCTTACTTGCAAAAACCTCTGTTTTGTTCCCTTGAATTTATTTGTATCCATAACATCTTCTATAATAAACATTTTGTACGTAGAAACAACTTTTCACAAGATCTTGTGTGCTGGGTTTTGTTCCTACAGTAACACTCTAAGCTGGGGAATGGTCTGGAGCACAAGTCTGATGAGCTGAGAGGGGGTTTAGCCTGGACAAAAGGAGGCTCAGGAGGGACCTTACTGCTCTCTACAACTACCTGAGAGGAGGGTGTAGTGAGGAGCGTGTTGGTCTCTTCTCCCAGTTAGAAAGCAACAGAATGAGAAGAAATGGACTCAAGCTGCACCAGGGGAGGTTTAGATTGATATTAGTGAAAACATTTTAATGGAGAGGGTTGTGAAGTATTGGAATGGACTGCCTAGAGAAGGTGTGGAGCCACTATCTCTAGAATTGTTCAAAAGCCATGTGGATATGGCACTTGAGGACGTGGTTTAATGGTATGCATGGTGGTGGTACTAGGTTGATTGTTGGCCTTGATGATCTTAAAGGTCTTTTCCAGCCTTAATGGTTCTATGATTCCACAATCAAGGCACAGAGCTTACGTCACATATAAATTCATACATTTGTGTATAAGTTCAGCATTAGTTCTAATTAACACATCCTAGATTAATTTATTTTCTCACCAAACACTCGGATTTGCATTTCAAGGGTTATGATACCCTTCTGCTGTCACAAGGCATCGTGTCCACTAAGAAGCATAACTCACCCACATCTGCAGTAACCATGGTGGACTGATTCTCTGGTACCGAAACAGAATTCTGGTCCATGCTGTGTGAGTCTTCGTTAACCTCCTGCTGGCTTTGGCTGAGCTCTGATCGCAACTCTGAGTACTCATCTTCCTCCCTGGCAGAGAGAGAGCAAAGGGACAAATAAAATCCTCTTTTGGAAATATGCATCTTCCATGACACTTATTTCAGACTTGTAAACTGAGCCACAGGATACAATCCACACAAGTGTGTTTTGTCCAGTCAGTAGAGAAAAATTCATACACTTCATTGCAAAGCAACTGTGCCTTGCCCATAACAGCCACTAGCAGCAGACAGTGCCTGGTTTCCATTTTGTTATTCCCCAGTTCATTATTACTCCAGACCACTGCACAAGGAGAGAGTGGGCGGAACTGAGTGCTAACAAGGATGTATACGCCACTCTGCAATAACTCCCCAACTGATAATTCACACAAATCAGCACCAGTAGCTTTGGTCCCAAAGTGGATTTGTACAACTGATTTCGGTCTCTTTCTCAGTTCTTCAAGGATGTCAACAGCTTGTGTGCAAAGCAAGTGTGCGCATACCTGCATATGTGTATCAAAATGCTCTTGGAGACAGGTAGGTTTCTCATTTTCTCTTCTCCAAAGAGAGAGAAGAGATAAGCAAGTATTGCACTGAACTGCTAGAATTAGTGGAAAATAAAAAAATCCTCAATTAACTAGGCTTTCACTTATTTTTCAAGCTGGTTCAACTAAAATAATTGAGAACACAGAATACTTTAGCTAAAGCTAATGAGCTAAAAAAATTAGGGTTTTCCCTCCTGTCTCCACACAGAGTTCAAAGCACTGCGAAAGAAGATAAGTGAATAATAGCTTTGCCTGAAAACATTTGTAAACACCTTTTCTTTTTGATCCACTTGCTGATTTGACTCAGAATTAATTTTTTAACCTCCATAGTGACTGTTTTTACATTATCTATTTTAAACATGGGAAAAACAACAGTTTATCCAGGTACAGAGCTCCTCTGACAATAAACAAATAGCCATCA
>NW_008670001.1:4327-10359 GCF_000695815.1 Acanthisitta chloris | reverse complement strand
TGTCTGGATTTGAAAACAATGATAAATAGCAAAAACCTATCTGGGGATCTGCATCTGGGAGGGGCACCTGTAATGTTAGGTCTGCTGTGTGTATGCTACACAGTGATGAGTGTCTCAGCCTGGAGGTGTGTCGTGGTTTAACCCCAGCCAGCAGCCAAGCCCCACGCAACCGCTCACACACTCCCCACCAACGCGATGGGGGAGCGAATCAGAAGGGTAAAAGCTAGTAAAGCTCATGGATTGAGATAAAGACAGTTTAACAGAGAAAGGAAAACCCCCACACACTAGCAAAGCAAAACAAGGAATTAAATTCACTGCTTCCCATGGACCGGAGGTGTTCAGCCATCTCCAGGAGAGCAGAGCCCATCACATGTAATGGTTCCTCAGGAAGACAAACGCCATCACTCCAGATGTTCCCCCTTCCTCCTTCTTCCTCCCACCTTATATACTGAGCATGATGTCATATGGTATGGAATATCCCTTTGGTCAGTTTGGGTCACCTGTCCCAGCTGTGTCTCCTCCCAATCTCCCATGCACCCCCAACTTCCTTGCCACCGTGGCAGTATGGAAAGCAGCAAAGGCCTTGACTCTATGTAAGCTCTGCTCAGCAATAACGAAAACATCTCTGCATTATCAACTCTGTGTTCTGCACAAAACCCAAACATAGCCCCATCCTAGCCACTGTGAAGAAAGTTTGCTGCAGCTCAAACCAGCACAGGTGTGTCTGGATTCGTCAGGCAAAATAGCAGAGAAGATGGCCCATACATAGAGAGATCAATGACAGAAGTCTGCCCTCAGAGTTGCAGAGCTGACAACTTATAAATTAGGTTCAAAAGCTCAGAAAAGGAATTTCAGCTTGCTTGCCAGGCAGGGTTTCCCAGGGTACTGAGACGTCATTTCTACAGGAACTAGTATGCTCTTCTACCCCTTACATTTGCTTCGGTGCAAAGAAAGTGTGACTTCATTGGAAACACCTAGTGACTACTAGTAAACAAAACACAGGTCAGCTGGTTAACACCTAGATTTAGATCAAAGAAAGGTCTTTGAGGTACCATGCAATACTTGTTTAAGACAGTGTGTGAACTAAGTCATGAATAGCATGAATTAAAGTAATAGCGTAATGTAGACACGTAAGTGCATGTTAATGTTTCATGAACTAGTTTATTATTAGCCACAAAACAAGCCAGTAGTAATTAGCTTTAGACAAAACCAATTACCAAGTGTTCAAGCAGCTGCAATTTTTCATCTGAAGGTAACTGGTATTTTAAATTTCTGAAACTTTCTAAGACTCGACCAGAAAGATTAGAAATCCATTTCTGGTAAAGTGACAGCAAGGTCAACCAGTCTCTCCACCACCAGTCACACTGGGAGCAGACTGAGAGCTAAAAACAAGGGGGGATTTGAGGGAAGCAATACATCACAAATATAAATTCTGCCTTTAAAACTGACATTGGCAGTCACAGAAGATACTGCTAGAGACATCCCTTTCCTCCAAACAGGAGTCCTCCAGTGGCACTGCAAACATAAGGTGCTCAACAGCTGACAATGACTATCCACTGGACTCCTGCCACACCACCCAGAAGGTGGAGGCATTACAACCTGCTTGTTGCTGCCATCATCAACGGGCTGGCTAGACAAAGAAGATATTTATTCTGCTCTGGTCCCTGATGGCCTCCACTTGCAGGAATGTCATGGTGAGTTGGAGGCAAGTAAGACCAGATCAAGCCATTCTAGACATAGGGGAGCATGGGATCAATGTTGGAGAAAAAAAAGCGTGGTTTTTCAGCACTTCTCCACTACTTGCTTTCTTCTTGTCTTGGGGCAACCAAGGATCACAACTGCTGTACAGACACTGAGAAAAGCCTGTTCCAATAGTGAGCAAAACGGCACACTTTTCAGCATCCTTTCGTGCCACAGATGAGTACTGCCAGAATGCCAGCAAAGTGCACATTCTCCGCATGGCTACAAACAGTGCATAGCTTCATACTTCAGGTGCCAGCAGGTTTCCAGCATTTTACTTAAATAAGTATTTTTAAAGCCCTCTAAGACCCTTAGACAGAAAATACTACAGGTGTATGTCCACTGCAACTCAGAGATTGACTGCCCTCTGCATATACACACTTGAGGTCCCTCTGAACTAGTTCACTTGTGAACAAATAGCGGCACACTTGAGACAACATGGGAATTAAGCATCAAGGACAGGTGGAGCTGGGCATTGTATGCCAAAGCCAACACCATCACACTCATACTGCCTTTTGAATTGAGTCCAATATGTGCTAGCTTTCACCTAGCATGTATTTAGAAGGTACAATTAGGCCTCCAGGTCACTGCATGAATGTGACTACAAGTGCCATACGTTATTTCTTGTGATGCCATAGTCTATTCACTCTCCTGCATTAACTCCAACACAACCTACTTTCTAAATATATTTCAGATTAAAAGCTTTAAGTCTGAACAAGTGGTTATGCAGCAATAGGTTACAAGTTTCTTGACAACTGTTTCAAATAATCTTTGGCAGGCACCAGTGTTGAACAGAGCATATTTCTGTTTGGTATTGTTACCGTTGTTTACTATTTTTAGAAGCTCCAGTTTCTTCTAATTGTTTCCAGAATATTTTTGGGTTTTGGAAGAACTATGAAGAATGTCATGAAGTGGCAGTACATCAAGCTACATGTTAGTTTACTTTTACAGCCTAAAAATGATACATGAAAATACTGAACAGTTTCTGTGTAGCATTGGGGAAACATCTATCTGTTACACAATTAATGTAAACTCAAGAAAACTGTTTCCAGAAAGACAGCTCAAATTTTGCAATAGGGCAAGTAAAGCTCCAGCTCAGTATAACCTGCAGGTATCAAAGAGACAAATCAAAACTAAAATCCCCCCTGTGCTCTGTTTTAGAGGAAAGTATAAATGCTGAGGCCAGCCAGGCCATGCTCCCAGAACCCTTTATCTCAGGACTGTTTTGATTCAGATCCCAGACTCAGTTCCCAGAGCCAAGGGTGGGGTACTGTGAGTCACACGTGTCCCAGCAAGGACAGCAATTACACCACCCTTACTCTGTGGGATGGAACAGCTTCTCAAGAGTGACACAAGTGGATCCCAGAGTGCATTTACAGAAAGTCACAGCAGGAAGTATCAGTTTTCCTTTTTTCAGTTGTCTTTACAAACCCTATGGAATCTCTTCTGTTCCGCTTGGTTGCCATTTTTAGGAGGAATATTACTTCTGTGTTCCCCAGACACCAAATTATTTGCCTGCCAAAGAAAACAAGCTATTCACATGATTAGGGGAGAATATTCCCATCATTTAGGAAGAATTTCTTTACAGAAAGGGTGATTAGACATTGGAATGGGCTGCTCAGGGAGGTGGTAGAGTCACCATCCCTGAAAGTGTTTAAGGAAAGACTGGCCATGGCACAAAGTGGGTTGACATGGTGGTGTTAGGCCATAGGTTGGACTCGTGATCTCAGAGGTTTTTTCCAGCCTTAATGATTCTGTGTGATTCTGTGATTAAAGAAAATAGAAAAATTCACTGACCTAACAAACATTTAAAGCAGAACAAATAAAACCAGAGGTATGCTAGCTGTCTGAGCAAAATGACTGAATCAAACTGGAGAGGCACGACAGTGGCGTGGCAGCTATTGCAGTAATATTGTTTTGACACCGTTAAAGGCCTCCACCCCCCAAACTGCACTTTCATGAGAAACAACATGAGCTTCCCATCAGGCTTGGTTCTTACACCTCACTTCCCTGTGCATGCAGCAGCTGAACTGTTTATGGACTTGGTTAAACATTCAGAGTATCCACCTGACTCCATTTTGTAACGGAACATCACTTGGCATTTAGTTTGCCACAGATATTCCAAACAAACCATTTTGATGAATTCTATATAATATTTTTCTTAAATGTTACAGAGTTCTTCTGCCATTCAAGAAAAAAATACCAATGCAGCTCTCATGCATCTCAAATTTTGCTTTTCACCCAGTCTTTTCAATGGGTAGAGCTTTACCAGAGAGGAGGGCAGGATGGACAGCCAGTATCACTCTAAAAAGAAAGGTGACTTGAAACAAGACGAATGGAAAGTTTATCTGCAGAGGTATCAAGCATGAAAGAACAAGGGAGTTACAGGGATGTTTTTCATAGAAGTACTAGCAATTTAGAAAACACATGAAAAATATCACCATAGTTACTTATGACCATCTCATAGCTGACAGTATTTATTTTCTTAAATAACATTAACATAATGTGATGCTACCACTGCTTTTTAGTGGTTATAAATATGTGATGATACAATTTATGGTACACCAAACCTTCTCTTTTTTGCATACAAGTATTTTCATGAAAGGTCAAGTGAGTAGCTATAACAAGATTGTCTTGTGCTAGCAGAAATGTTTACAAGGAAGAACAAATGAAGCAACTGGCAAAGAAATGTGCAGCTAATAGGCACAGAAAACTGAAAATTTGCTACATGGCTACAGCACCTACAAAATCATCACATCTAGTTTGATGTTCTCTAGAATATTGGTGGAGTCTAGTAGGTTAGTTGCATCTGCACTAGCTAAACTTTAAGAAGCTCCTTCTGCTTTCTAGTTCAACTTTCTCTACATTGAGAATAATGGGTAAAAAGAGGCAATGAAAAATGCTTCCATGTAGTCAAATGCAAAGTTTATTTTAACACAGTAACGTGTAACACCTTAGTGTAATACCATAAGCAAGCTTTGCTGCTCCAAAAACAGGCAACAATGTGATTTGCACCATTGTGTTTTGTCAAAAACACCAGTACAAGTAGATGCAAAACCTACAGAAATCTATTTGAGCTGTATCTCTCACCACAAATTATTTCACTTGGGTGATCTACAGGACACCAAAAAATAAAGTTAAAAGCAGAGCTTCAGGTTGAGTGGCTTCATCTTCCTTTAGGCCCCACTGCTATCACTTACATGGTACCCTGGCACATTATGCTAAGGGAATATTTAGATGGCACAGTACAGTTTTTTGCAGCGTTTCAAAGTGCGATTTTGCCAGAGAGAACGTAGCATTTCTGAGTCTTGGGATGATACTCTGCAGAATACATAGCCTAATTATGGACAGCTATTCAGTACCAGTCATGACAAGCCTAACTACCTTAAAGTCGTCATCAAATTATATTTAGAGTATATTTCACACCATGTTTTGCAGCGGTCTTGCACTTGCCCAGAATTTCCTGTTACCTTATTGTTGTTCCCTGAAGTCGATCAATTTTCTTATTCAGTTCAGCAATGATACTGTGCAGTTCTGTGATTCGTTCCTCGTAGCGCAGTGTTGTTCGCTCCTGCACATCTTCATGCTCTCTCATTAGGTGGGATTGTTCACACTAAAGCAGAGAAGCAAAGAACAGAAAGGGTGTTATAGATAACTTCATAGAGACAAGAATCAAGGAAAAGGTGCACAGCATTACTGGTTTTCTTACTCACTAAACCAACAATGCCTTAGCAAGAGAAAAGGACAAATACAAAATACTGACAGGTACAAAAAGGTATGTAATAACAAGATTTTAGGAACTGGCAGACTAGGGAATGTACCTTGTTGGTTTTTTCTTCTAAGGGGCAGAAGCTGCCCTTCCTGCTTGAACAAACCCCACCATTTCCATCTCAAAATAGCTATAAAGATAACTTTGATTCCATGAGATTCATGATGCGTCATGAATCTTCAAGGACCTTCCTAATGGGGTCTGAATTAGAAGAAGTTCTAAGGCAGAAACCACATTATAAAGAAAAGTAACTACACTTTGAGGTTTTGACTTCTCTAGTATAACTATTTGTTTTCATTAACCTTTAAAGATAACACAGCATATATTTATTATGTTAATTCTCTACAATAAAATGCTTATTATTTGAACAATTAAAAGTCTAGATGACTGCTTGTTTTTTATATGTTTCACAAAATCTTCCTTTTTCTTACCCATATAATTTTAAACCTAGCATCTCTGGCTTACTCTTCAGGCCAGCAAACACTCTGTTTGAACTACAGCAAACAATTACAACCTACTGCAA
>NW_008670001.1:0-4301 GCF_000695815.1 Acanthisitta chloris | reverse complement strand
TATGCTTGGTAGTGGCTGGAAAGAGTAAGACTTCTAACTTTTGACTTCCTAGCCCCTTCAGGAAAAGATCAAGCCTCTTTGCAACCACAGAATGGTATGTACTATGCTGTCAAAAAAAGAAAATTCACAAGCCAATTGACAGTACAAATCCCACACTCATTAATTAGAGACCTGCAATGTAAAATCCTAAGTGCATTTCTAAAGGTTACAATTTATTTTAATATAGGAGGTCCTCCAACATTGCTGCATAAAAAGTTACTTTTTTCAAATCAAGTAAACACTCTACACAGAGGTAACTCCCTAAACCCTTTGTACCATATATAAGAATACGCCCAAACTAGCAGGTGTGCCAGAATTTTCACAGTTTGTCCTCATATTTGTGGCCACTTACACTCACAGCTTAAAAACATCATCTACATAAAAGACTGCTTGAAAACTAAATTTTACATTGAGATTCAATAACATTTTAAAGTTTTAAATGAAATTTATTCCACAATTTTTCAGTTCCATGAATATGCACACTGAAATGCAGCCCAGGCATTAGAGCACCCTTCCACAGACTACAACAAAATAGTTTCTTACTCCAGCTATAGTCAAAACCATTTTCACTTATACTAAGAAAAACAGATCATATTATCACTCTGAAAAGGAGAGGAAAGGGACACATTCTAGAAGACTGATAATGTTCACCTCGATTGTAAGACTTAATGTTGGCAACTGATATGGTTATACATGTATATTATAATGACTCCTTATTGTAGAATCGCTACACGACTTATTTCTCACAGTTCTGAATCTTAACGTCGCATCTGTCTGAAGAAGTACCACAGCTTTCAAAGTGCAGAAATAATACAGAGAAAATGCTTCACAAATGCTTTAGAGCAGATTTAAGGGCAATAAGGAGCTGTTTATTCTGCCTTTCTAAAGCTAAATTTCCTCTGACACACACAGATGCCCATAAATGCTACCTAAGCATTATCCAGATCAATCAGCTATGTGCATTGGTGGGTTTTTTTTCCTTTTAACCCAACGAGATGTTTCAGATGGAGTGTACAATAATTGTTTTCAGACAATAAATAAAAACCCTACCACAAGAACTTCTGACTTTTTAAGCTATGCACTGAAAAGCAGAATTTATCTTGACCTAAGATATATGCACTCTTGCTAATGGATGTCAGCCACATTACCAGACTTGCTTTCTGTTTTCTCCAGCCATTTTTCAGTCATCATTTTTCAGGATAACCATCATTTCATGACAGATGTACTTTGAGAATAACAAGAAGTGTGGCAATATAAGACAACAGCTTCAATTACAATTTTTTAAAAGGGCTCTTGAATTATCTTGGGCAAAAGCAACCAGAGAAGGCAGAAAGCAAACCTCTGTGAAAGACAGGCCATGATGCTAAGGACTGCTCTGCTTTGGAGGTGGGCATAAAATTCCATCTCCTAAATTCTGGTCATGAATGACAAGTCTCAACTAAAAAAGGCAAAAGCATCCAAACAATGGAAACATAGTTCAGCATGAATCCCAAAATGCAGCAATGGAAAATTCTTCTGGTTACACAGAATTGCTCTTTATTATAAACATTCATCTCAAAACTCATAAGGGAAAAGAAATAATGAATGTTTTGGTCCCCACTGCTGAAGTTCATTCCCCTCCTTAGTTTCTCTGTCCTCTGAGTCTCAGAAAAATGATCTGCCACCAGTTCCTTACTTCTTTCCATGGTGTACACTTTCAGCTCTTACAATTTATTTCCATGTAAGTCACAAAAACTTAAATACCTTATGCCCTCTTCCTCATTCCTCTTCCAGCCTCATGCTTAAGTTCTGATCAAACATTTAAGAGCCCTAATTCTCTGAGAAAGCAAACACAAGGATAACCCTCTGAGAGGCTGCAAAAGATGAGCAATTGTTGAGGTCAGGAGAGATGTTTCCAGCATAGTTCTCAATATAAGTGACCCTCGGCTGTTTTTTGATACAGACTAAAAAGGCTATTTCATTTACAGTATAAATTAACAATGGCTGGAAATGCCTTTGTCTGACCTCTTGATGCTGGGAAACAACCACAAAAGCAACAGCGTGAGTAAGAAGGATGATAAGAGAAAATAGTTTAATCCAAGCTTATTGTCTCGACACATGATTCTACAGCCTATCAATGTACACAAATTTCTAGTGAAAGAAACACTACCAATGCACTAAATTATGTTCACTTTTTTGTTAAATTTGCGGTGTTCAGTCAGAGGACAGAAAAAGAACCACGAGCAGCAGTGCTCAGTAAGAGATGCCCCAGTGCCTCAGGCCCTGCACAGACAAACACAGGCTATGATGTTGTTCAGCAAGAATACAAGTCATCACCTGAACAAGCCACAATGATAAACCTGTCTAACAGGCTTATAGGAGCTAAAAAACTTTGCTCAACTAATACAGTATTTCAATTTAAGAGGAGTGGCAGATTTTAAAGTGGCAATCCAGTAAACTAAAATCTGAGTATGAACACAAGTCTATAGTTCTAAATGCTCAATCGTGAAAACATGCATGGGCAGAATTAATTGTTTTGTGGTATATTGTGTGTATACTCAATGCAGGAGATAAATACAAGTACACAGAACTAATCCACATCAGATAAGAACATCAGACAACAGAACAAGTAATTTCAATGTTCATCTGAACACTGTGCATTCTCTATTCAAGTTGTTCTGCAAAATGAGAAACTGAAGCCTTCCTGTGTAGTTCATGTGTTCTTATATGCCTACAGAGAGGGTTGGTTATGCTCTTATATGCCTATGGTGTTGGTTTTATTCTTATACTGAAATTCTGACGTCCCTCCCTATATTCTGGATAATCAAGAGGATGGTAAAGAATTATTACTGCAGGAATGGGACTTATTGCTGTGTGCTACAGGATCCAGAATGATACAGCACAGTCTTCATTACCCTGTGTCTAGAGTTGTGACAAAAATGCAAAATCACAATGACTAAGCACAAAGAATGAGAGAGTAGGGCTACCTTGTGAAAGGAGATTATATAGCAGAAATCATAAGAAAGATGTAGTAAGTGAATTGTTGATTCATGCTGTAATTGCTGAAACATTTGTCATGTTATTAAATCCCACGTTATATCACAGAACTGCAGAACTCAATGCCACAGGATGTACGAAATGCCAAGAATGTAGATGGATTAAAAAGATTATATAAATCCATGGAGGATGGGACCATAGAGGACTATAAAATGCGATGTAGTCTCCTTCTCACAGATGTTGGCAGAAAGGTGGAGGAGTATGAAGGAGAATAACTCTTTACACACATTTCTTATGTTTTCCTTTCAGACATCACTATTTATCACTACTAAAGCTAGACACCGTGCCAGACAGAGCTAGTAGAAAGCACTACAATTCTCTAACCACAGAAAGATTTTTGGAAGAAGATATTAGTTGTGGTTGACCAGCACTTTCCAGCAAATTTCATTCAAGAGATCACTTTGTTGTCAAACTGTACACCAACAAAAACACCGAGACAGAGAGAGATCAGCTGCGTTACTGAAATAATAGAAGCACATAGGGAAATCATATAGCAGGTCTCCACAGACAGCAGTTTTGGAAGGGAGCATGCTGCAACAACCAGTAATCAATTACATCACTCTACAAAATTTTAAGCCTACGCTACCCAACTATCTTTCCCCACCATTTGTCTTCTATTATGTGAATTGTGGTTCCCCAAATCACCTCCACTCTTCAAATCACTAATACTTTCTTCCAAAATGCCTCATATGGCTCATGAAATGATGGGAAAGGTACTACCAATTATGTATTTTAAGAGTTATTTATTACAGAGAGTATTTACTGTGCCAGCTGAAATGAAACGTGTTGCCTTTGTAAGTATAGTCCAGATGCAGAACAGAATTTTAATACTGACCCACTAACATCTGAGTATGGTTATGCAGAACCTCAAACACTTTCTATTTGATTAATGCCTTCTAAACCTCTGATTCACATTAGACAGAGGCTGTTGAGGAAAAAATTGTATATCAATTTGAAAAGGAAAAGTTAAAAAAATTATGTTAAGCAGCGCATCTACTTGGAAGTGACGTAGTCAAAAAAGAAGAAAAGGCAGAGTGATTTCATCAGTGTCAGTCTTGGTACTTAAACACAGCCAACAGATTGAATATATGAGTCGTGTTTGTCTAATGGCTTATTCCTTAAGAAAGATTGCATTTTATTTAATACACACTCTAAAAAACTTTTATCCAATTAAGGGCCTTTAAAAAATAAATTGTAAAGAGCTAAAACTTTAAAACTTTATAAAA